>NC_037673.1:61683343-61983343 GCF_003255815.1 Theropithecus gelada
AGGGAGGGAAGGGAGGGTGGGGAGGGAGGGAAGGGAGGGTGGGGAGGGAGGGGAGGGAAAGGGAGGAAAAGAAAGGCAGAGAGATCTTCTTCTACTTGCTATTTTTTAAGTTCCCTTAATTCAAAATAGTCAATATCCTAGATCAGTGTATTTTGGAATGGCATATTCTTTTTTATTTGTTTGTTTATTTGTTTGTTTGAGACAGAGTCTTGCTCTGTCACCCAAGCTGAAGTGCAGGGTCACGATCTCGGCTCACTGCAACCTCCACCTCCTGGGTTCAAGCAATTCTCCTGCCTCAGCCTCCTGAGTAGCTGGGATTACAGGGGTGTGCCATCATGCCAGGTTAATTTTTGTATTTTTAGTAGAAGCCGGGTTTCACCATATTGGCCAGGCTGGTCTCCTACTCCTGACTGTGAGTGATCCACCCACCTCGGCCTCCCAAAGTGCTGGAATTATAGGCATGAGCCACTGCTCCAGGCCAAGAATAACATTTTTTTTTAATTATTATACTTTAAGTTCTAGGGTACATGTGCACAAGGTAGAGGTTTGTTACACAGGTATACATGTGCCATGTTGGTTTGCTACACCCATCAACTCATCATTTACATTAGGTATTTATCCTAATGCTATCCCTCCTCCAGTTCCCCACCCCCCAACAGGCCCTGGTGTGGGATGTTCCCCTCCCTGTGTTTATGTGTTCTCATTGTTCAACTCCCACTTACGAGTGAGAACATGTGGTATTTGGTTTTCTGTCCTTGTGATAGTTTGCTGAGAATGATGGTTTCCAGCTTCATCCATGTTCCTGCAAAGGACATGAACTCACCCTTTTTTATGGCTGCATAGTATTCCATGGTGTATATGTGCCACATTTTCTTTATCCAGTCTATTATTGATGGACAGTTGGGTTGGTTCCAAGTCTTTGCTATTGTGAATAGCGCCGCAATAAACATACATGTGCATGTGTCTTTATAGCGGCATGATTTATAAGCCTTTGGGTATATACCCAGTTATGGGATTGCTGGGTCAAATGGTATTTCTAGTTCTAGATCCTTGAGGAGTCGCCACACTGTCTTCCACAATGGTTGAACTAATTTACACTCCCGCCAACAGTGTAAAAGTGTTCCTATTTCTCCACGTCCTCTTCAACATCTATTGTTTCCTGACTTTTTAATAATCACCACTCTAACTGGCATAAGATGGCATCTCATTGTGGTTTTGATTTGCATTTCTCTGATGACCAGTGATTATGAGCATTTCTTCATGTGTCTGCTGGCTGCATAAATGTCTTCCTTTAAGAAGTGCTTGTTTATATCCTTTGCCTGCTTTTTTATGGGGTTGTTTGTTTTTTTCTTGCAAATTTAAGTTATTTGTAGATTCTGGATATTAGCCCTTTGTCAGACGGATAGATGGCAAACATTTTCTCACATTCTGTAGGTTGCCTCTTCACTCTGATGATAGTTTCTTTTGCTGTGCAGAAGCTCCTTACTTTAATTAGATCCCATTTGTCTATTTTGGCTTTTGTTGCCATGGCTTTTGGTGTTTTAGTCATTAAATCTTTGTCCATGCCTATGTCCTGAATGGTATTGCCTAGGTTTTCTTCTAAGGTTTTTATGGTTTTTGGTCTTATATTTAAGTCTTTAATCCAGCTTGAGTTAATTTTTGTGTAAGGTGTAAGGAAGGGATCTAGTTTCAGCTTTCTACATATGGTTTACCAGTTTTCCCAGCACCATTTATTAAATAGGGAACCCTTTCCCCATTGCTTGTTTTTGTCAAGTTTGTCAAAGATCAGATGGTTGTAGATGTGTGGTGTTATTTCTCAGGCCTCTGTTTCATTCCATTGGTCTATATATCTGTTTTTGTACCAGTACCATGCTGTTTTGGTTAGTGTAGCCTTGTAGTATAGTTTGAAGTCAAGTAGCATGATTGGGATGGCATATTATTAACTCTTTGAATAGCAAAGATACAATCGAATATATTAAATGAATGTTGGGTTTAATTAGTTGAAAACTTATACATCTTATGGTTGCAGTTTAATTAATCTGATATAGCACGGAAAGCAATTTGGTAATGTATATTAAGCATTTTAGGCTATTTATATGGTCTTAAAGGTAGACTTCATTTTTTAAATGTCTCATGGGGACATATTGTAAAACGAAGACAAAGACTTCTTGTCCACTAGGTTATTTATAGTAGAAATATTTGGAAACTTTCTAAACATATTGAAAATAAGTAATTATTGTTATCCATACCAAAAATATTATACAGTCAATAAAATGACTTTTTGAGTAATCTTAAACAAGCAGGTCAGGGACAATGCATGGCTAAATTGAAAAGTAAACCACAAAATGGCATACATATAACACAATATTAAGTCTATATTTCAATGGATATTCTTTTAAAAACCATAGAAAAAAGATTAAAAGATAATACACCAACATGTTATCTCTGGTTGATTCTGGTTGTTAAGCTTACCAGTGATTATTTTATTTTTCTTCTATTTTCTTCTAGTTTTTAAACTGTAAGAATGTTTTACTTCTTTTAACTTTAAAATTTTTTTGTAGATAATTTTAGGTTTTCTATGTTGAAAGAAGAATTCCTTTCCAATCCTTATTCATTTTATTTCTTCTTACATTATCATGCTGGCTAGGATCTCAAATACAATGTTAAATAATGTTTAAAGGCAAGTAGTGATGGCAGGCACCATTGTACTTTTTTATATCTTAAAGGGAATGTTTTTAGTGCTTCACCACTACGGATATTTGCTCTAGGTTTTTTGTAGATACCCTTTCTAAGATTTAGTAATTATTTTTCAATTTCCTAGCTTGCTCATAAAGTATTTATATTTATTTGCTTCAATTATATGAATTATTTTATCTGATAAAAATGTCATATAATTTTTCTCCTTTAATCTGATACATAAAATTACATTGACTTTTTTTTATATTAAATTAACCTCTCAGACAAGGAAGAAGCCCAATTTGTTAATGCTATATTACCATTTTCATACATAGATTCTGACTGCTAATGTTTTGCTTAGGATTTTTGTAGCTATGTTAATAAGTGAGATTGTCCCTAAATTTCTTTTCTTGTACTATCGTTTTCAAAATTATGCTAGTGTTGTAAGGTAAGTCAGGAATACTCCCTTTATCTATATTCTGGAATAATTTGCTTAAGATTAGAATTATTATTTGCTTAAATGTTTGATAAAACTTGCCTGTAAGCCATCTGGGAATTGTATTTTTTCTTTGTGAAAAAAATTTTTATCTTAATTTCTTAAAGTAAGCTTTTCTAAGAATTTTTTTATGTTATTGAATTTGGGAATGTGGTTGGCATAAAATTGTTCTTAATATCCTCTTCTTTTCTTGTTTATATCTGCAACATCTGTAGTGATTATCTCTTTTTTGAATCAGTAACATTGTTTATATATGCCTTATCGATTTTGCCAGAGGCTTATCAAATATATTAATTATTTTTTAAAACACGATTTTTTCTCTTTGATCTAGTGTCAGTTTGTTTACTATTTTATTCATTACTATTCTTATCTGTTATTTTCTTGCTAACACTTTTTGAGTTTTTTCTCTGATATTCTTTTTCTGACATCTTGACTTAGATACTTAGCTTATTAATTTAGTCCTTCTATTCTTTTTTATTTTCTTACTCAACTTTTATTTTAAATTCAGGGGATACATGTGCAGATTTATTACCTGGTTTTATTTCATGAGGCAGAGGTTTGAGGTCTAAACGCTCTCATCACCCAGGTACTAAGCATAGTACCCAACAGTTTTTCAACCCTTGCCCTCCTCTCTCCATCCCCTCTCTAATAGTCACCAGTGTCCATTATTACCATTTTATGCCCATGAGTATCCAATGCTTAGCTCCCACTTGTGAGAACATGTAATATTTGGTTTTCTGATCTTGCATTAATTTGCTTAGGATAATGACCTCCAGCTCCAACCATGTTCCTGCAAAGGATATGATTTTGTTCTTTTTTATGGCTGCATAGTATTCCATGGTGTGTATGCACCACGTTTTCTTTATCTAGTACACCACTGATGGGCACTTAGACTGATTCCATGGCTTTGCTATTGTGAATAGTGCTATGATGAACATATGAGTACATGTGTATTTTGGTAAAATAATTTCTTTTCTTTTAGATATATACCCAGTAATGAGATTGCTGTGTCAAATGATAGTTCCAAGTTCTTTGAGAAATCTCCAAACTGCTTTCCTCAGGGGCTGAACTAATTTACATTCTTACCAACAGTGTAGTATGTGTTCCTTTTTCTCCACAGCCCTGCCAACATCTGTTGCTTTTTGATTTTTTAATAATAATCATTCTGACTGGTTGGAGATGGTATCTCGTTTTGACTTTGATTTGCATTTCTCTGATGGTTAGTCATGATGAGCATTTTCTTCATGTTTGTCGGCTGCTTATACGTCTTCCTTTCAGAAGTGTCTGTCCAAGTCTTTTGTTCATTTTTAATGGAGTTATTTATTTTTTGCTTGTTCAATTATTTAATTCCTTATAAATTCTGGATACTGGACCATTGTTGGAGGAATAATTTGATCATGTTTTCTCTCATTTTGTAGTTATCTGTTTACTCTGTTGGTAGGTTTTGGGTTTTTTTTGTTTTTGTTTTTCTGTGCAGAAGCTCTTTAGTTTAATTAGGTCCTGCTTGTCATTTTGTTTTTGTTTTTGTTGGAGTTACTTTTTTTTCTTTTTTGAGACAGAGTCTCACTCTGTTGCCCAGGCTGGAGTGCAGTGGTGTGATCTTGGTTCACTGCAATCTTTGTCTCCCAGGTTCAAGCGATTCTCCTGCCTCAGCCTCCCAAGTAGCTGGGATTACAGGCACCTGCTACCATGCCCAGCTAATTTTTGTATTTTTAGTAGAGACGGGGTTTTACCATGTTGGCCAGGCTGGTCTCGAACTCCTGACTTCAAGTGATCTGCCCACCTTGGCCTCCCAAAGTACTGGGATTACAGGCATGAGCCACCGTGCCCAGCTTGGAGTTACTTTTGAGGGCTTAGTAATACATTCTTTCCCAAGGCCGTGTCCAGAATGTTTCATAGGTTTTCTTCTAGGATTCTTTTAGTTTGAGGTCTTACATTTTAATTTTTGATCCATCTTGCATTAATTTTTATATGGTGAAAGGTAGGGGTCCAGTTTAATTCTTCTGCATATGTCTCACCAGCTATCCCAGAACCATTTGATGAATACAGAGTCTTTTCCTACTTGTTTAACTTTGTTGACTTTGTCAAAGATTACATGGCTATAGCTATATGGCTTTATTTTGGGGTTCTCTATTCTGTTATGTTGGTCTATATGTCTGTTTTTGTAGCAGTACCATGCTGTTTTGATTACTGTAGACTTGCAATATAGTTTGAAGTCAGGTAATTTTTGCTTAGGATTGTTTTGGCTATTTGGGCTCTTTTGTTTGGTTCCTTATAAACTTTAGAATAGTTTTTTTCCAATTCTGTGAAAAAATGGCATTAGTAGTTTGACAGGAATAGTGTTGAATCTGTAGATTGCTTCGGGTAGTATGGCCATTTTAATGATATTGATTCTTTCAATCCATGATCATGGAATGTTTTCAATTTGTTTGTCCAAGGTTGACCTTGGGCAGCCTGGTGACCATATGCCTTGGTGATGCTTGTTTTCTATAGTATCTTGCAGATGTTCTCTGGATTTCTTATATCTTGATGTCTACCTCTCCAGCAAGAGTAGGAAAGTTTTTTTGAATTATACCCTCAAATATAATTTTCAGTTCGTTTGCTCCTTCTCTCTCATGAATGTCAGTAATTCACACATTTGGTTGCTTTACATAATCTTATATTTCTTGAAGACTTTTCTCATTTTTTTAAATTCTCTTTTCTGGACAGGCAAGGTGGCTCATGCCTGTCATCCCAGCACTTTGGGAGGCCAAGGCATGTGGATCACCCGAGGCCAGGAGTTTGAGACCAGCCTGGCTAACATGGTGAAAACCCATCTCTACCAAATATACCAAAATTTGCTGGGAATGATGGCACGTGCCTGTAATCCCAACTACTTAGGAGACTGAGGCAGAAGAATCACTTGAACCTGGGAGGGGGAGGAGGAGGTTGCAGTGAGCCAAGAATGTGCCATTGGACTCCAGCCCCAGCAACAATAGTGAAACTCCATCTTAAATAAATTTAAAAAATAAATAAACTTTTTCTTTAGTTTTGTGAGATTGGGTTAGTTCAAGAGAGTGGTCTTCAAGCTCTGAAATTCATTCTTCTACTTGGTCCAGTCCATTGATAAAGCTTTTAATTGTATTTTGAAATTCCTTAAGTGAGTTTTTCCATTTCAGCAGCTCCAATGGATTAATTTTTAAGATGTTTATCTCTTCCTTTATTTCCTGGATTGCTTTAGAAGTTTCTTTTTGTTGGTTTTCAAGTTTGTCTTGGATCTCAGTGAGCTTCCTTGCAATCCATGCTTTGAATACATTATCTGTCATTTTTGAATTTTCATTTTGGTTAGGGATAATTGCTGGAGATCTAGTGCGATTCTTTGGTGTTGTCACTACATTCAGATTTTTCATGGTGCCAGAATTCTTGCATTGATTCCTTCTCATCTGGAGAAGCTGGCACTTTTAATTTTTGTAATTATTTTTATGTGGGTAGGATTTTTCAGTAGGGCACTGTCATGGGGGCTGTTTACCAGTGTTCTCTTCTCCAGGGTCTTGGGTGTCCTTCATGTTTCAGTAGATTCCCGTTTTTCTTTTTTTAATTAAAGTTCACAGAGTTGGTCTTTCTGTACTAACTTGCTATTTCCAAGTAGCTGAGGCATGCTGAAAGCCTCCAATCCACCATCTTGGAAAAAAATTTTGTTTTTACATAGGCATTTAAGGCTCTAAATCACCCTACAATTATTATTTTGGATGCATTGAACAAGTTTGGATATATAATATTTTCATATCATTCAAATGGAAATATTTTTGAATTTCTATTATGAGTTATTTGACACATTAGCTATTAGAAATGTTTTTTAAATTTCCAAGTATATGGAATTTTGTAATTATCTCTTGTTTGTGATTTATAACCTAACTGCCTTGTAGTCAAAGAATGAAGTCTATATGCTGCCAGACTTTTGAAAATTGTTGAGAATTGCTTTGTGGCCCAGCATGGGGTTGATATTCCTAAATATATACATTTTATAGTTGCATATCCTGGGCATATGGTAATTTATTGTCCTATTCAGATTTTCACTCTTACTGATATTTTTTACAGTTTGATTTCTGAATTATTGAGAAAAAATATGTTTAAAACCTTCTATTATGATTATGGGTTTGTCTATTTCTCCTTTTAATTATCAATTTTTTGCTTTACATATTTTGAGGTTTTGTTGTTAGATAGCTTCCTAGTAAATTAAAGTTTTTACCACTATGGATTGACTCTCATTATTGTATATTAATGTCTCTTATTTTAAGGTCTATTTTGCCTGATATTAATATACCTATTAACTTTATTTTGGTTATTATTTACATGCAATATATTTTATCATCCTTTAACTTTCAACCATTCTTCATTTTTATATTTAGATATGTCTCTTGTAAATAGCAAATTTTTTAGCTTTTTATTTTTATGTAATTATAGATTCACAACTAATTGAAAACATCTTACAGAGAGGTTCTGTTTACCTTCACCCCATTTCCCCCAATGGTTACATCTCATAAAACTGTAGTTTAGCAAAACCAGGAAACTGACATTGGTATAATGTGTGGATATAGTTCTATGTCATTGTATCACATGTGAAGTTTTGTGTATCTACCACTGCAATCAAGATACAGAACTATCCTATTATCACAAACATCTAAACAGCCAAATGAACAAGATGACAGCCAATTGATATTAAGCAGCCTTTGTCAGTGCCCCTTCCTTCCCTCCTCTCTAGCCCTCCAATGTGGCTGGATGGCATATAAATAAATTCTCATATTGGCAAATGTGGTAGGGCTAAATTCAGAAATGTCTGGTTCTAGGGATTCAAATGGCAGCATTAGGACCCCTGTGTGGGCTTCATTTTGTGGGCTTCACTGTGAGGCAGGCTTCCTTTATGTTGTGGGAAACAGGCTACAGGAAGCTTCTGGCTTCCACCCCCTGCATAGTTAGTGAGTCTGGAGAAAAGAGTTAGGTCTCTTTGGACCAGTCACTATATCTAGGGGACAGGTGCTTTGATTATCCAGACTAGATTGAAGGCCTTCTTTTATGGTGTGGGAAGTGGAATCCCATAACCTTAGCTTCCCCATCTTCCCACCAGAATCATATGGAGAGGAAGAAAATGAAAATAATTGTTTCTGTTACCAGAAGAGGGAAGGCAGGCAGAAGCAATGGCTGCTCACTGCACCAGTGATTATGATACATAGCCTGGGTTGGAATCACTGTTGTACACATTCTCCTAGAGAATGACTTATGAAGTTAAGGGCTTAAACTTTCACTTCTACCAGAAAGATTGTCAGACATGTATCTTGACCCCTAATCTGTTTACTGAATTTTAGATGTAGTATATATAATTACCTGCAGGACTCTTTCCCTAAGAAATCTCATTTTTACCTCAATTTAGCACATCTACATCCCACAAAACCAGCTTCTCCTCTGGTTGTTGATATTTCAGACAATGATTCTACCATTATTGAGCCTCCTAAATATAAAACCCTGGAGACATTCTTCAAACCTCCCTTTCCCATTATTCCAAATTCTATCAAGTCTTCCTTCATAATGTCTTTCACAACTCCCCCTTTCCTTTTCCACTGCTATTTTTAAATTCCAGCCTCCATTATTTTACAGCAATAATGTTTCTCATTCTAGTCTCTACTTTATTCATTCTATACACTAATGCCACATTAATCTTCTCAAAACATTGCTAGACTTTCACTTTCAAAATAAAAAATATAATCAATTTTCTCTATTATTTATACAATGAAGTCCAAAATACTTAGCCTAGTATTTCAAGATCTGTTATAATCTGGCTCCAATCCACTTTTCCAATCTTCTTGATTATTTGCTTATATATACCTGCTGATCCAGTCAAACTGATATAATTGTCATTCCCCATGCATAGTATGTATATTTGAACCCTCCTCTTATGCATACTGATTCTCCTGCCTTGAATGCTTTCCTTATCCTTTTCTCCTTACTAAAATCCCATCTCTTTTATTCAAGAGCCACATCAAATTTTATCTCTCCCTGAAATCTTTCTTTACAAATTCAGCAACATGTTGGCTCTCTCCACTAAACTTTTGCAGCACTCTGGCCCTCTACTCATTTTAGCAACAAAATGTGAGTCCTTTCCTTCCCCAACCATAGTCAAATACTGTGTATGCCACAAACCAACTCATCTCTCTCTACTTCCAGCTCCCCAGACACTCCTGTCTAACATAGATAGTGCACAAGAAATTCCCACACCTAAAACTAGTCTTGTTGCCAAGGGTGGGAAGCCTGGTGTAGATAAGCTTGTGTACCGATGAGGTCATTGAAATACACCCTTTCTCTGCTCCCAAGAATGTTGGCATTGTTCACATCACTGAACTTCTGCTTCAGATTTTTCTTCAGGTTCTCCAGTTTCTTCTAAAAATTTGAGCCCAGCTCTAAATCTCATTATACTGCTCTGTGACCTCAGAAGCTTACTGAGCTCTTGTTAGCTTGATCCTCTATTCCCTTGTGTGCTGGGAGACTTACTCCCAACAAACTTCTCTCACAGATGCGTCTGACATACTATACATATTGCTTGCCATTTCTACTTCTGTTACAGTTAGTTCTTCTTAGGCAGGGTGTTGTGGGAAGTCAGGGACCCTGAACAGAGGGACTGGCTGGAGCTGAGGCAGAAGAACATAAATTGTGAAGATTTCACAGACATTTATCACTTCCCTAATAATACTGTTATAATTTCTTATGTCTGTCTTTACTTTAATCTCTTAATCCCATTATCTTCGTAAGCTGAGAATGTACGTCACCACAGGACCACTATTGTACAAATTGATTGTAAAACACGTGTTTGAACAATATGAAATCAGTGCACCTTGAAAAAGAACAGAATAACAGCGATTTTCAGGGAACAAGGGAAGATAATCATAAGGTCTGACTGCCTGCGGGGTCAGGCAGAATAGAGCCATATTTTTCTTCTTGCAGGGAGCCTATAAACAGACGTGCAAGTAGGAAAGATATCACTGAATTCTTTTCCCAGCAAGGAATATTAATAATTAATACCCTGGGGAAAGAATGCATTCCTGGGGGGGAGTCTATAAATGGCCACTCTGGGAGTGTCTCTCTTATGTAGTTGAGATAAGAACTGAAATAGACCCTCATCAGTAATTCTAATTTTGCCTTTGCCTTGTGATCTTTATTGCGCTTTGAAGCATGTGATCCTTGTGACCTACTCCCTGTTCGTACACCCCCTCCCCTTTTAAAATCCCTAATAAAATCTTGCTGGTTTTGTGGCTCAGGGTCATCATCATGGTCCTACCAATATGTGATGTCACCCCCTGAGCCCAGCTGTAAAATTCCTCTCTTTGTACTCTTTCTCTTTATTTCTCAGACCAGTCAACACTTAGGGAAAATAGAAAGAACCTAGGTTGAAATATTGGGGGCTGGTTCCCCTGATAGCAGGGATCTATCTTGTTTGTCTTTGTGTTCTCAGAAACTAGCATATAGTAGGTATTTAAGTCATGTTTTTTAAAATAAACTTTTAATTTTTGAATAATTATAGAGTTATGAAAAAAAGTTGCAAAAATAGCACAGAGAATTCTTTTAATCTCTTTGCCCATCTTCCTTCAATGTTAACTTCTTATGTAACCATTATACACACTTATCAAAACTAAAAAATTAATATTGGTACAGTACTATTAACCAATGGTACAGAATCCAGATTTCACAGATTATCCACAAATGTCCCTTTTTTGATCTAGGATCCAATCAAGGATACCACATTGAATATAATCATTTTGTCTGCTTGGTTTTCTCCAATCTTTGACAGTAAATCAAAATAATCTTTCCTTGTTTTCAATGACCATGACTTTTGTGAAGAGCATTAGTCATGATTTTGGGGAATTTTCCTTAACATTAGTTTTCTCTGATGTTTCTTTTCCCTAATTTATTTATTTTTCTTAAATGACAAATAAAAATTGTATATATTTATTGTGTAAAACAGGATGTTTTGAAATATGTATACATTGTAGAATGGCTGAATCAAGCTAATTAGCAAATGTATTATCTTGCATACCATTTTTGTGGTGAAAACACTTAAAATCTACTCTCAGTGATTTTCAAGAATACAATGCATTATTAACTATAGTCAACATATTGCATAATAGAGCTCCTGAAATTCTTCTTCCTATCTGACTGTAATTTTGTACCCTCTGACCAACATCTTCCCAGCAACTCTTCCCTGACACCCCAGCCCTGGGTCATATTTTCTGAACCAAAGAAATCTCTGCTAAGTTAGACCTCTTTAGATATTTGTGCTAATATGAATCATGCCAATTTTGTCCAGTCTCTTTTAACATGGCAAAATGGACAGTCAGTTCCCCATCAAGAGTCAGTTCTCCTTGTCCCAGTTCTGTCTAGACACTCTGTTCCTCCTTTTCCTTATAAAGTCTCACAGTCAGGCATGATTTATGACAGTTAGAATTTTCTCTCTTAGATTCATGTCTATTTGTATGGCTCTAAAGGTGGAAACTGTGTCATCTAATTTCTTAGACTCTATTGTATAGCCTAAAGCACTGAGTATACCAGCCATTCAATAAAGCTTTGTTGATGTTGCTCTGAGTTAATTGTATGTCTTAGCCCGTTTTGTGTTGCTATAAAAGAGTGCCTGATATTGAATAGTTTATAAAGAAAAAAAGTTTCTTTAGCTCATTTTTCTGCAGTCTTTGAAGTTGAAGTGCATGGCCCTGGCTTCTGGCAAGGGGTTTTTTGCTACATTGCACATGGCAGAGAAGGTAAAAATGGAAGTGAACATATTAAAAGCAGGGGAAACCTGAGGAACATCCTGGCTTTGTAACAACCCACTCTTGTAGGAACTAGCTCATTCTCAAGATAACTGATCCAGTCGCCAGAGAGTGAGAACTCACTCACTACTGCTAGAACAATACCAAGCCATTCATGAGGGATCTACCCTCATAGCCCAGACACTTCCCACTGGGTCTCATCTCCCAGTATCACCACACTAGAGATCAAATTTTAACATGAGCTTTGGTGGGGACAAACAAACCATATCTAAACCATAGCATTGTATAACACTAAAATACATTTTAACATTTTAATGAATTCATTATAATCAATTGTCTTTTAGCCTTGTAATGAAGAATTATATATCAATCAATCATTCAATTCCTCATTTCTGATTTCTCAGTATATCCCTAGATTGATAGATTCAGATACTTCTCCTAGATGTCTAGTATTTTCCAATCTACTTATCTAGTAACTTTTCCATAATTTTTATTGCAGTTATAACTATGGAGTAATAAGAAAGATTCAATTTATGAAAAGAAGGAGTTATTAGCTCTTTTAACTGCACATCAAAAAAAAATAAGTCATGATAAAGTCCTTTCCTTTTGAAATTTCTGTATTAATCAATCTTTATTTCTGTCTTATCTATTTATATCTCTTTTTAGTCCTGGTCTAAAGCTTATTTTAGAGGGAGTCAAGATGGGCAACTAGACACAGCTAAGAGGAACATTTCCCAATAAGAGAGTGGGACATTAGGAAGACTGGCACATGCTGAGAAGACCTTCAGAGGAAAGGCATTGAGAGTGGATGGAGGGAGGACACAGATGCTAAACTGAAAGGGGAGGAATCTGGGAACCCTGCATGGGGCTGCTGAGCACTAGGATCCATTCCTGGCCCCCATAAACTCCTGGGGAAGGGGTAAGTGGAACAGTTAAGGAGTGGCCCACTGTCGTTATGGACCTCTGGAATCCTAGCTGCAGGAGAATCCACAACCCCCACTTGAGCTGGCAAGTAAAGCTGCTTAGACTGGTGGCAGGGGTAGGACTTCAGCCTGTGTAGAGCCCAGAGGGTTTGGCATGGGAATGGCTGTAGTGGAACACAGCCAGGGATACCCTTTCCCCAAGGCTTGCCAAAATCTTGTAGGTGGCTTTAGCCTTTGAGTGACTGTCAGACCTGAACAGAGCAAGGAAGCCTTGCCTGTGAGACAGGGCCAGTCCGATCTGAGTGACCCCCTGTCTGCCAGCCTCTTCTAG
Source organism: Theropithecus gelada (assembly GCF_003255815.1). Taxonomy (NCBI): domain Eukaryota; kingdom Metazoa; phylum Chordata; class Mammalia; order Primates; family Cercopithecidae; genus Theropithecus; species Theropithecus gelada. The sequence goes on from NC_037673.1 coordinate 61,696,559, forward strand.
GTCCCCAGCCTGGCTATACTCACCTTCAGTGCAGCCGCAGATGCCAAATCACAGTGCTTCCTGGAGGCCTGCCTCATAGCTCCTTTGTCAGGAAGCTCAAACCTAACCATTAGAGAACTCCTGTAGACGGGCTTCTGCTGACAAGAACAGCCCACTCACAGCCTCGTCCCACTGCAGCCTCCCCTGCCATGTTCTGGCATACCCTGCCCATGGACCCTGTATTAGTCTGTTCTCATGCTGCTAATAAAGACATACCCAAGACTGAGTAATTTATAAAGGAAAGGTTTGATTGACTCAGTTCCACATGGCTCCGGAGGTCTCACAATCATTGTGGAAGGCAAAGGAGGAGCAAAGTCACTTCTTACATGGGGACAGGCAAGAGAGCTTGTGCATTTATAAAACCATCAGATCTCATGAGACTTATTCACTATCATGAGAACAGTATGTGGGAAACTGCCCCATGATTCAATTATCTCCACCTGGACCTGCCCCTGACACATGGGGATTATTACAATTCAAGATCAGATTTGGGTAGGGATACAGCCAAACCATATCATTACCACTTCACCAGCATGTGCACAGGAGTACCTCGCCTCTCCTCTCCCAACAGCAAACGTGTGCACACGTACCCCACCACCCTACTGCCATTGGAGTAAGCACACCCCATCACCCTGACCATCCCTGCCAGTGCTCCACCCCCACTGAGGCATGGGCAGCCCTTCATGCCGCTGCCACTGCTGTTGGCTTTAGTGCAAGCACAGACACTTGAATCCTGCCCTCGCTGGTATCACAACACTGCCACAGGCACATACATGCACATAGACACCACTGCCTTGCTTCTGCTGGCCCCTGACACCAGCTGATGTGTGTGCACCCCACTGCATGGCTGCAGCTTCTGGCATTCACGAGCGAGCATGGATTTTGCTGCCACTGCCCCTACAAAGTGCTTTAGCTGGCATCTCCCATCAGAATGTTGTGGTCAGTGGAAGAGAACACCTCAATCCTGCCAGAAAAACAGGTTTCTAACTTTGAGAGGCCAGAGGTCAAAGCTGGGGGCCTGGTACCAGCCCCCCAGAGTTAGAGAATGCAGCCCAGGAATGCTGAGCTGAGCTTTGGCCCCCTGAAATCTTCCAGGATCAAAGTCAGTTGACTGAACCCACCTTATACCACAGTCAAACCCCTAAGGACATTAAAGAAGATTAAAAACAAAAAACACCCATCCAGAAGACAAGAACTTCAAAGATTAAAGTGACATCAGCCCAGATGGATGAGAAAGAACCAGTGCAAGAACTGTGGCAACTCAAAAAGCCAGACTGTGTTCTTACCTCCAAACAACTACAACAATGATGTGTAAGCAGGCTAAAATGGCTGAAATGACAGACACAGAATTCAGAATACGAATAGGAACAAAGATCATTAAGATTCAGGAAAAAGTGGAAACCCAATCCAAGGAATCTAGGGAATAAAATCAAATAATACAGGAGCAGAAAGATGAAATAGCCATTTTAAAAAAGAGCCAAACTGATCTGATAGAGCCGAAAAACACTACAAGAATTTCATGGTACAGTCACAAGTGTTAACAGCAGAAATGACCACGCTGATGAAAGCATCTGAGAGCTTGAAGAGCAGTCTTCCACATTCACTTAATCCAACAAAATTCTTTCAAAAAAGAATAACAAAACCTCCAAGAAATACGGGATTATGTAAAAAGATCAAATCTACAACTCACTGGGGTCCTTGAAAGAGAGGGAGAGAAAGCAAGCAACTTGGAAAACGTGTTTAGGGATATCAGCCACAAAAATTTCCACAACCTTGCTAGAAAGACCAACATTCAAATTCAGGAAATGCAAAGAATCCCTTCAAGACACCATACAAGATGACCATCCCCAAGACACATAGTCATCATATTCTTCAAGGTCAACATGAAAGAAAAAAAAAGTAAAGGCAACTATAGAGAAGAGGCAGGTCACCTACAAAGGGCACTCCATCAGGCTAACAGCAGACCTTTCAGCATAAACCCTACAAGCCAGAAGAGATTGGGGGTCAGTATTCAACATTCTTAAAGAAAAGAAACTCCAAGAATTTCATATCCAGCCAAACTAAGTTTCGTAAGTGAAGGGGAGATAAAATCCTTTACAGACAAGCAATTGGTAAGGGAATTTATTACTACAGATCTGCCTTACAGGAGATCCTCAAGAGAGTGCTAAATATGTAAACAAAAGACCTTTACCAGTCACCACAAAAACACACTTAAGTACATGACTATTGACACTGTAATGTACCTAGACAACCAAGTCTGCAGAATAACCACTAACAACATAATGACAGGACCAAATTTGCACATATCAATATTAACCTTAGACAACCTACAGAATGGGAGAAAATATTTGCAAACTATGCATCTGACAAAGGTCGAACATCCAGAACCTATAAGGAGCTTAAAAAGCAAAAAAACAAACAACGCTATTAAAAAGTGGGCAAAGGACATGGACACTTTTCAAAAGAAGGCATGCATGCAGCCAAAAAGCTATGAAAAAACGTTCAATATCATTAATCACTAGGAAAATGCAAATCAAAACCACAAGATACCATCTCTCATCAGTCAGAATGGCTATTAATAAAAAGGCAAAAAAATGGATGCAGGCAAAGTTGTGGAGAAAAGGGAATGCTTATATGCTGTTGGTGGGAATGTCAATTAGTTCAGCAGTGGACTATGGAAAGCAGTTTGGTGATTTCTCAGAGAACTTAAAACAGAACCAGCATTCAACCCAGCAATCCCATTATTAGGTATATACCCTAAGGAGTACAAATTGTTCTGCCATAAAGACACAAGCACACATATGTTCACTGTAGCACTCTTCACATGTAGCAAAGATATGGAATCAACCTAAATTCCCATCAATGGTAGACTGAATAAAGCAAATGTGGTACATATACACCATAGAATACTCTGCAGCCATAAGAAGGAACAAGATCATGTCCTTTGCAGCAACATGGATGAGGCTGGGGGCCATTATCCTAAGCGAACTAATGCAGGAACAGAAAACCAAATACTGCATGTTCTCACTTAGAAATGGGAGCTTAACATTGAGTATACATGGACACAAAGAAAGAAACAAAAGACACTTGGCCCTACTTTGGAGGGTAGAGGTGGGGAGGAGGGTGATCAAAAAACTACCTACTGGGTTACCTACTATGCTTATTAGCTGGGTAATGAAATAATCTGTACACTACACCCCCGTGACATGCAATTTACCTATATAACATGTGTACACGTGCACCCCTGAAACTAAAATAAAAGCTAAAAAAGAAGAAATACAGACGTGAATATGAAACATTTAAATTATACATTCTCTGAGGTCACATCCTATGTCTCTCATGTAATCCTACCACAAGTCTAAGCACACAGTAAAGGCATATTTTTTATTTATATATTTTTATTTATTTATTTTTCGAGACAGAGTCTCACTCTGTTGCCCAGGTTGGAGTGCAGTGGTGCAATCTTGGCTCACTGCAACCTCCATCTCCCGGGTTCCAGCAATTCTCCTGCCTCAGCCTCCCAAGTAGCTGGGACTACAGGCACTGGCCACCACGCAGGCTAATTTTTTGTATTTTTAGTAGAAACAGGGTTTCACTGTGTTAGCCAGGATGGTCTCTATCTCCTGACCTCATGATCTGCCTGCCTTGGCCTCCCAAAGTGCTGGAATTACAGGTGTGAGCCACTGCACCCAGTCACAACTTTTTAAATGAGCAAAAACTTAATAAAAACCAACATTGAGTAATATTATATGATTCCACTTATATGAAGTACCTATAGGGGGCAAATTCATAATAACACAAAGTTACCAGGGCTAGGGGAGAGGAGAACAAGGAGTTATCCTATGGGTACAAAGTTTCTACTTGGAATGATAGAAAATGTTCTGGAAATGGTTAGTGGTGATGGGTGCACAACATTGTGAATGTACTTAACACCTCTGAATTGTACCTCTAACAATGGCTAAGATGGTAAATGTTGTTATGTATATTTTACTACAATAAAAATTTAAATAAAAATGACAAATACTGAACTCTAGTTAATAATATGCATTCTGAAATATTTGAGGGGCTATGTACTGATATACATATGCAATTTAAAGTGTATATAAAACAACTCAAGATGGATTGATGGATGGATAGATGGATAGGTATGTGATAAATGAATTAAAGTATTAATGATAGAATCTGTACAAGTACTTATGATAAAATTGTTTTAACTTTTTGTATACCCAAAACTTCTTCTTATAACATATTAGAAAGAAACTAAAATCATATTAGCCAACTTTAACTGAGAAATATTTTTAAAAGAATGAGTGGGAAGATAACTATATATCTAGTTGAAAAGATTGTATATTGCCAGGATTTTAATTAGTCCCATATTAATTCATACATTTTACACGGTTTGGAATTTTGATTTTAAAAGTGATTCTGAATTTCATTCGAGAAATCAAGCATTGCCTCCATCACAACAGAAGTATGCCATTATAATGTATTTGACATATATAGTACTATATTTAAAACATTATGGCATTATGTAGCAATTAAAATATAATGGAATAGAAGACATAATCTTAATTTACATGCTAGAATACCTATGAGCTTAATAGAAGATAAAAGAAATGCTAATTCTTTGGGAAAGGATGGCTTTTTAAATGAATGTTAGAATAAAATCAAATAAGAACTTTACCTCACATCATCTCCCAAATTAAATTATAAAAGGGTTAAAGAGTTTATTTTTCGAAATAGAGGCAGTTACTGCTTTAGGCAGTTATGATATACACAGATTTTACTTAACACAGCATTGTGAAAAGTTAAGAATGCCAGTATGAAAAACTAGAATAATGTATAATAAATAGTTAATTTATTTTCAGATGATGAAAACCATTCTACTAAGAGCAATCAAAGAAATCTAAAGGATGCGAATAGTATATTTGGCCACTGGAAAAAAAGTGAATTTCTATGTCTTCAAAAATGTTATAAACAACAGAAAAGAAAAATGTCAAAATTGGAAAAATACTTACAATATATCTGGCAGAAGAGTTACTATCCTTAATAGAGGCAGAGATCTGTCAAATCAGAAAACCAAAGCAAAAGGCCGTAAGACTTACACATATAAGTTGTCAAAGCATCAAAAGACAATAAACTCATAAAAATCTCTCTCTCATTACTATGGAAAACTTTACACTAAAAATGAGATGCGGCTGGGGGGGTGGCTTACATCTATAATTCCAGCACTTCAAGAGACCAAGGTGGGCAGATCACTTGAGCCCAGGAGTTTGAGACCAGCCTGGGCAACGTGGCGAAACCACATCACTACAAAAAATACAAAAACAGCAGGGCGTGGTGGCCTGCACCTGTGGTCCCAGCTACTCAGAAGCCTGAGGTGGGAGGGTCACTTGAACATGGGAGATCAAGGCTGCGTTGAGCCATGATGGTGCCATTGTACTCCGACCTGGGCGATGGAATGAGATCCCATCTCAAAAGTAAAAAACTTATTTTTTTATACTTTTTTTGTTTATATTCACACAGATTTTTAAAAACACCTTTTCTGAGATAGTTTTGTTAAATATGTTTCTCTTGTTTTGCCATTAAGGGTGATGCTGTGGTGAGCATCCTCATACATCTTGCATATCCTCTGATTATTTTCTCAGGATAATTATTCACATTGACGGTATTTTCTTCTATTGATGATGTTTTATTCCTTACATTGGTGGGTAAACATGTAACAGTTTGCTACATAAATATCTTTTAAGATGTCAAAATCATATTGAATACATTAAAAGGTTTCTGAATGCAAGAAAAAAACAGAGAAAATGCATGAAAAATATACATAGTGACTATCAACTGCATGATATGATTATAGATGATGTCTCTTTTCTTCCTTATAGTTTTTCTTAATTTTCTAAGAGTTGAAGAATCATTTACAAAACAAGAGACACTAGGTTTACAGATTTGACCTGGATTTTATGTCAGCACCTGCTATAGTGTCTGGCATATATTTGATACTCATACACTTATTAAAACAACTTCATTGAGATGTAATTTACACATCATACAATTCACACATTTAAAATGTACAATTCAGTGGTTTTTAGTATATTCACAGATATACTATATTCACAGTTGATTTTAGAACATATTCTTCACCTCATAAGGAAACCCTGTCCCCTTTGGCTATCACTCCCCTATCTCCCCATCTTCCCCAGCCCTAAGTAAACACTAATCTACTTTCTGTCTCTACAGATTTGCCTATTCTGGTCATTACATTTAAATAGAATTATATAATATGTGACATTTTGTGGCTGGCTTCTTTCACTTACCTTAATGTTTTCAACATTCATCCATGTTGTAGCATATATCAATATTTCATTCTTTTTTGTGGCTGAATTTTATTCCATTGTATGAATATACCACATATTATCTATTTATCATCAGACGATTTATGTTTGGGTCTTTTTTAGCTTTTGTATACTATGAACAATTCTGCATAAACATTTGTGTAAAAGTTAAAAATAAAAATATATAAAAATAAAAGCTTATTTTAAATCATTTCTTTCACTGATGTTGTCATAAAAGGAATTATATCTGTCATTTAAACCACGAAGTTAACATAGATTATTAGCCTGGTTGTTTAACTTCAGAAGTAGTAGTTGGAGCCCCAATGTATTAGTTAGATATAATATTATGATACAATAAAGTTATTTATTTCAATCAGGTTATTATTAGAGACCATATTTTAGAGATTAGTTTCAGTTATTCTGAAAAAACAAAAATGATTGTGTACATCTTTCAAGAAGGGTGAAGGAATTAAATTACTTTTGCCTGGAAGGAAAAAACCTGAAAGGTGACCTGGATATGAATCTGTCAGGATACAAGAGTTAACATAAAGAGGATAGTGGCCTCATTTTACCTATAGTCACATAACAAATCAGTAGAAGTTTTGGTGGACTCTGCATTGGCAGTTTTGAAAGAGCTAGGGTACTGCAGCTGCATTTGCTGCCAAACTGGAATTCAGACACACTCTACTTCTGCCAGACTACCAGAACAGAGACATCAGATAAGTCCTTCCAACTTCCACAGAAATGGAGATAGGACAGAATGAGCCAAAGAGAAGGGACTGGTATCCATCCTAATCTGATGCGAAAACTTCCATTTCTCAGCCCATTAGAAGAGCCCTCTTATCCCCCAATTCCCTTTGGGAGGAGAAACCCTAGATTCCCCACACCTTGGCATTATTCTCTCTCCAACCTAGTTCTCTCCCCGTTTCTATCGGGATAAAAGACTTACCTACACCATCGTTTTGAAAACCTAATTTTTATTTTTAGTCATCTGTCTTACTTTAAGCCTGGCAACACATGTGCTATTTATTTCCCATATTCACTAAGAAAGCAGAATGAAATTGCTCCAAGGAGAAATTTGAAATATATATAAATAAGAATGTCCTGACTTGTTGGATGTTAGAACAGGTTATTGAGATGAACTGTAGAATGTTCTTTCAGAACCAACCTCAGAAAAAACGCAAACTCCCTATCAGAAGGCTCTGAATTTCCATCACCCTCTGATGCATCAGAATTTCAAAAATTAGATAGAAAACTCAAAGAGTTCTAATGCCTCAATCCCCAATGCCAACTGATGGTGTTATTTGTAGCCCTTTGTTTGTTCAATTGATTATTTTATTAACATATCCTAAGGATGTAGACACTTTAGACCTAGATTTTATTATCAGTATTAAACTGAGACCAACAGCACTGAATTCCTGTTAGGGTCTTCTGGGAAAACTGTCCACAACTCCTCATTTACAAAAAAATCAGTAAACTTCCATTCGTTTGTACATTGGACCAGTTCTTTCTTCTCTCAGCTGACATTGTTTTTCTATGATTATGCCTTATTAAAGCAATGTCTATCTTTGCTTATCTACTGGTCCCTTCCTTCTTTTTTAAACATGTCCTTTTGGACACACCAATCAGAACCTGCCATTCTGTGGATATCACTCTGTCTCCTTGCCCTTATACTTGTGATCTCCGCCTGCTTCTTCCACTTTGCATCCTCATTGCTCACTTCTAATTTGGGTTTAGCTTCTTTTATTATTATAAATACACAACTTTCCACAATGACCTCTTCTTGGCAAAAGATATTTTTCTAAATCTTCTTCTCCTTGATAGCTCTGGGGCAAATACAGCTCACTCCTTGAAAGTGACTCTGCCCTTTGCTTCTGGGTCACTGTATTCAGTGGATTCTTCCTGTCTTTCTCAGGCAGTCCCCTCTCCGTCTCCACTGACTCATTATGACATTCCACCTCTCATCTGTTGAAACGCCTCAGGAATTAATCCTCACCCTCTGCCTTTTCTCCTCTCTGTACTACTCCTTCCTGGAAACACATTTATGCTCAAGACGTCATGGAACACTTTTTGTTTCTGACTTCACAATTTACATCTCCAGACCCAACCTGTCAGTTAGTCTAATATTTTCAGTTGTCCAATTCTGTCAGGGAAAGATCCATTTTTATAATTTCTCAGATTAGGAAATTCAAATTCATCTTTTACTCTTTTATCTCATCCCTATTCTGTCTATATTTCCTAATTGGTGCAATTTATAAACCTACTCTTTCAGAGGTGGACAGCATCCACTCAAGGCTACTGATGTGAGTAGGAGTTTGAGAGTCATAGTAGGTGGGAGGGTAGCATATGAGTGTGGGGAGTAGGGTGAGGGGGATGAATGGAAGCGTTACCAAGTGTGATCCCATAGAGAGTCTCTGCTAAATCAAAATCAGTGAAAGCCTGTGAACAGGAACTAGAAGGCTGAGAGATAAGAACATAGCATTGAAATAAAAAAAATCAAGTTGGAACAAATTCAAAAGCTTAATGATGTTAAACTGGTCTTTCAACTGACCAGTATGTGGGGAAACAGGTACTTTTGTAAATAGTCAGCATTAATGTAATTTGATACAACCATATTGGAAAGAAATTTCAGAATATCTCTTAAAAATGTAAATGCACATACTCTATGACCCAGCAATTTCACTTCTTTATATATACCTATGAAATATTGTATATACTCTCACATGAAGAAAAGATAATGCTTAAGTATTTCATTGCAGTCTTAATAATATTAAAACATTGGAAATCTAAATTTCTCAACTGGGGAATGGTTTAGTAAGCTATGATACATCTATTATTCTAGAATATTATGCCGAAGTACAAGATTGAGGCAGATATCTATTAATATAGAAGCCTCTCCAAAGACTTAGTGTTAAGTAGAAAGAAACAATATCCAGTGGCTGTGTGTCCGGCTCACACCTGTAATCCAGCACTTTGGGAGACTGAGGCAGGCAGATCGCTTGAGCTCAGGAGTTCGAGACCAGCTTGGGCAACATGGTGAAACCCCATCTCTACTAAAAATACAAAAAATTAGGTGGCAAGTACCATGGTCCCAGCTACTCAAAAGGCTGAGGTGGGAGAATCGCTTGAGGAGATGAAGGTTGTGGTGAGCCATGATCATGCCACTGCATTCCAGCCTGGGTGACAGAGTGAGACTCTGTCTCAAAGGAAAAAAAAAAAAAAAGCATATTGTAATATTGTAGAATGACATACAATGTACAATCTCTATAAAAAACATACACATAAATAAACAATACCAAAACACTACATGTTTTTTCAGGAAGATATAAGTATACAATTATGTAACAGAAAATGTACGCATAAAATCTTCCAGAAAGATTATTTTGGGGGAGCCAGGAGAGTACTGAGGCTGGAATCGTGCTCAAAAAGGACTTTATCTTTATCTGCAATTCAGTTGTTTTAAAATAAGGAAAATATATATATGCATTAATTGTGTGGTTATTAGAGAGAGAGAGGGAGAGAAAAAAATCACAAAGAGGACTCAGATAATGAAGCAAAGGTAGAAAATGGAAGGCCAGAAATGAGCCAGGGCACAGATGGGTCAAAGTTAAGGAACTGGTTCTGCAGACACATCCTGTCCACTGCAGTGTTCCTTCAACGTGTGTTTCAGCATACTTGGCAGGCCCAGAAGTGTCCTTAAAAGAACCAAGTTTTATTGGAAGAGTAACCACTGCAGACAGAGTTGGTAAGGCCAGCAGAAGCAAACAGGATAAGCAAAGCAGGGGCTGACTAGTGCCTGGATAAAGTGTAGTACAGGTTAGATTTAGGCCAGAGCTGTGGTGGGCTAGAAAGAGGTCTAGTCAAATGGGTAAGAGGTCTCAGTAGAATTCATAGACAAAGTCGGCTGGAGGGCTTGGCTAACGGGTATATGTCCTGGGTACATATCAGGTAGGAAGGACTCTATAGAGTAAGGGCTAAATGCAAATTTCAGGGACAAGTGTCAATGAGTTTTGTTATTTCCATGGGAAATTAAAATATTTGTTGCCTTTTACCTTAGATAGTTCAGATTTTTTTTTTTCTAGTCAGTCCTGTGTTGACGTAATGCTCTGACCCTAAAACCCTCTGAAATTTCTCCCTGGTTCTGAATCTCCTCCCAGCAGTCACATTCCTCTTCCACTTGGATTATTATAATAGCTCAGATCATTCACTGTCTCTTCATTCCAATGAATTCTATGTATCACTGCCAAATCAGTTTTCTTAAAACATCAACATGCCTCATTAGTTCACTTAAGAAATGGCAGTGGTCCTCTTTTGCCAATGGTCTATCCCAAACCAGCATCAGAATCAAACTCCTCTGTTTTACTCTAAAGGCTCTAAGTAATGTTAACCATGCCATTCTTAGTTACCATTAACTTCCACCCTACCCATAACTTGCATCAACATTTTCTCAAAACACTGAAGTTCAGCCTCCAGGTTCACTTCTGCAAAGCTGTAGGAAGTCAATAGTAGACATGAGATAAGCCCCTTGGGTGTATGTATTCCCAATGCAGCCACAAATCATGGATATTATTGTCATCCAAAGAAAACTGTTAGGTTTTCTCTGCGGCTAATGTACTGTCCTTCTGCCTTTCCTAAACCAAAACCAGATCATTTGTCCTGCTTTTGTGACCTCGCCCACAACACTTTCACAAAGGCCTCTCCTCTTTATCTTCAATTGAGGTCCGACTCTTGATGTCCTCCATTCTTTACTCCCTTCCTCCTGCTCTTAGTCAACCATTGAAAAGCTGTCCCACACTCCTTCATCTATCCCAATCCTGCACACATATACATTAATACCTATTTCAGGTTCCATCTCTATCATGTAGCCTTTTCTAGTAACCTCAGCATACAGAGATTGATCCCATCTCTAAATTCCTGCAGTATTTATATGTAGCAGAAAGTAACACTATTACATATTTTAATGTTCTTAGTGGTTTCTTGTCTGTATATTTTATCTCCCAAGTGTAAGTGCCTTAAAAAGAAGAATTATATTTTTATTCTTATTATATCTTCTCTTGTCATTAATGTAGTATCTTGCTCATAGTAAACATTCAATAAGTATTAGATGGATTGATTTGATATATCCTAAACTTTTTCACAATTATTCTTTACATATTATATTAATCAAGACTCTTTTGGTAGCAAGTGGTAGTAATCCAAATAAAACTGACTTAATTTGAAAGGAAATTTTTTGGTTCACCTACCTGAAATTGCAGGTATAGTTTGACTTAAGGCAGAGATGGATCTACAAACTCAAATAATATAATTAAGAGTCAATATCTCTCCGTCTCTCCATTCTGATCCTCTGGGTTAGATCTCAGGCAGTCTGTTGACCATGAATGACAAAAATGGCCACCAGAAATTCCAGCTTTCATCTTACCAGTTTACCAACCCAATGGAAGGAAAAAAACCTAAATATTAGGTTGAAATATATAAAATTGCTATTAATGTAGGTCAAAATGGTTGAATAATGGCAATTTCATATCTTTCAACCTAATAGTTCCAGAAAAAGTCCCAATGCTAAAGTTCATTGGTCCAACTTGCATTTCATAACCATTATTAAACCAGTCATTGTGGCCACTGAGATGCAGTATTTGTATTGGTCAGTCCTGAATCATATGCCCACGCACAGAGCCATGTGGACAAAAAGTGAGAGAGCACTGACTTCTCATAGGAAATTTAAGGTGCTATCATCAGAAAAGGGAGAATAAAAATTGAGCAAGCAAAACACAAGATGCCCATTATGCATACAAAAAACACTCCAAGGTTGAAATTTACTGTGAATTTAATGAAGCCTAAATTTCAGGGAACCTCACTTGCATAAGCTCCTTCTAAAGCAATGTATCTCATCTTGTATTTAAATTTTTGAGTTCTTTTCCTTAAAGAGGGGCTCCCAAATTGTATAAGCTTCAAGACCAACAAAATCTGGATCTGCCCCATAAGAATACTCAAAACTATTTGTGAAATTAATAAATAAATGTTCCCAACATACTGCACCCGCTTCTGCTTTTAGCAGAAAGAAACCATCTGTTAGATAGTTTATTCACTAAGTTCTTCACAATAACTTTATCTCTTATCTTTTGACACTAACAAAAAAATAACTTGATCATGTCTTTCAGATCTCCCTAGTTTCTGGAATTCAGAATCTTAATGTATTTTTCTCTGCCTCTATCACAGACCCACCCATATAAGCGCCCCACCTCCCCCTTTTTTTTCACTTCTCTGGACTTTATTCCCAGATGAAACCTGCCTCCTACTATCACCTCTCATGAGAGGCCAATCCATTATGAAGTGTTCATTTCTGGGTCCCACTATGGTTCCCTACAGAACCAATTTGAAGAAACTCAGCAATTGCTCCTATTCATTCTAAACTGATGTTCTCTGATATTCTTTAAATTTTCAAATCAAAATGAATTCTCAAAACTATCACAGAGAGAACACAAAATGTAAGGTATATCTTATATTGAAGTGAATCTAGGATGTGACTCTTGTCAAAGTCACATACCTATAGGGGACCACTGATCAAAGATGTGCCAAAATCAGGTCTGGGTAACCAAAAAATGTGCCTGTCGTTGAGATTTCCAACTACACTTTACCCTTCTACTTGGCAGTCAGACAGCCTCAGGAATGTAAATTCATGCAGTTTTGAATGTGGGGGAAGGTTAGGAAACTAAGCCTGCCTGCTGCTATTCTGATTACAGCATTTGTCGCTGGCTGGGAGAGACAGCTCTGAGATTGATGCTATTTTTCTCCCTTCTCAGGAAAATGGCTTGGGCTGTGTATCAGGGAAGGCCAAGGGGCACCTACGAATGAAATTTCTGCTTAATCCCTCAGCAGGTTCCCAAGTCAGTAGTCCTTCAGATGTGGCATTGCATTTGACCTATTTATTCCATCCCCCGCCCCTGCCCCCCAGCTCCTGCCAGAAATATGGCATAGAAACAGGGCAGTGCAATTATATTGCCTTTTTTTCTTTTAATTTGTTGAAATTGTCTCTAGGCAGAAGAAGGGAGGTGGGGGTTAGAAACCAGATGGTTGTAACTGGAGTAGAAACCTACTACTGAGTAGCTTTGAGATGCTCAAATCTGGTAGAAGTGGCTATTTCCTCACAGGAAAAGGGGATGAAGCAACAGAGCCATGGAAAAAGATTTCCAGCAGACTGATCTCCAGTGTCCCATCCTCTCCAACCCATGTGCACACACATGTAAAAGGTAGCCCATTTTCCTTTGGTTCTCCAAAGCACCACCAACAATGGGTTATAGCAGACTTTTCCTGAAAGTTGGGTGGAGGGTTCAGGGGTAAGCTAGTGACAGTGAAAGGGGTTTATAACACAGGACTTAAACCATCTACAAATGAATATCATCCATCCTTCTTTAAAGCCCCTCAGTCTCTCTGTTATCTTCCTCCTCTTCATCCCAAGCATCCTCACCCCTCACAAAACCCCAGGCACCTGATGCATTTCTCTACTTCTCTCTTTAAACACATGAAGTAGAAAGAAAATTGGGGCTGGGCACAGAGCCTCATGCCTGTAATCCCAGCATTTTGGGAGGCTGAAGCAGGCAGATTACCTGAGGTCAGGAGTTTGAGACCAGCCTGGCCAACATTGTGAAACACTGTCTCTACTAAAAATACAAAAGTTAACTGGGCATGGTGCACATGCCTGTGGTCCACTCAGCTCAGATCTGGTAATTCACTAGAATGACACAGCACTCAGGAAAGAGCTTTTCTTACTATTACCAGTCTATTCTAAAGAATACAACTTAGGAGCAGCCAACTCAGGCATGACTGTGGAACTACTCAGAAGTCTGCACTCCAGCCTGGGAAACAGAGTGAGACTCCATAGAATGAACAAATGAGCAAAATAATGAAAGAAAGAGAGAGAGAAGGAAGAGAGAGAGGGGAAGGAAGGAAGGAAGGAAGGAAGGAAGGAAGGAAGGAAGGAAGGAAGGAAGGAAGGAAGGAAGGAAGGAAGGAAGGAAGGAAGGAAGGAAGGAAGGAAGGAAGGAAGGAAGGAAGGAAGGAAGGAAGGAAGGAAAGGAGGGGAGGGGAGGGGAGGTAACTGACACTGCAGGAAAGAGAAAGGGTCAGGGAGCTGACTAAGCATTAACCTGTTATCTTTTTATATTTGGGGAGATTCGGCCAGCAGAAGAGTCCTCTCAGTCTCTGGGCCATCTAAACACCTGGAGGATAGCAGCACACCAAGGTCTGGGCATAAGGGCTGATGCCTCCTTCCTCTGATCTTTGATAGGGAAAACTGACTCTCAAGCTTGTGTGAAGTTCTGGTCAGGCACAGTGGCTCACACCTGTAATCCCAGCGCTTTGGCAGGTGAAGGTGTGTGGATCACTTGAGCTCAGGAGTTCAAGACCAGCCTGGGCAACATGGCAAAACTTTGTCTTTACAAAATATTGGCTGGGTGTGGTGGCATGTGCCTGTAGTCTCAACTACCTGTGAGGCCAAAGTGGGAGGATCACCTGAGCCCAGGAAGTTGAGGCTGCAGTGAGCTCTGATGGTGCCACTAAATTCCAACCTTGGTGATAGAGCGAGACCCTGACTCAGAAAAAATAATAATAATAATAATGCAGCCAAATATCCACTCAGTTATCCACCTGTTAGGTTTTTCTTTTCCTTCCCACCCAATTACATGATATCTTTTCCAACAGCACTTCTCCAACTCTCTGACCCCAATTAGGTGGCCTACAATTCATTTCTGGCACTAACTACCCAGAGTTAACATCAGATTTACAGGTTTAACGGCTCAGTCCCACGAGACTGCCCTCATCTCAGAGGCCAGTCACAAGTATGGGATCCACAGGTTACCAACTCTTCTGTCCATGTTGGCTACAAATTTAGGCGTTCCTACAACCTCCTTCTCAGATTTGGTAATTCACTAGAATGACTCACAGTGCTCAGGAAAGAGCTTTACTTACTAAAGGATACAACTCAGGAGCAGCCAACTGGAAGAGAAACATAGAGCAAGGTATGGGAAAGGGACATGGAACTTCCATGCTCCTTCCTGGCGTACCACCCTTCCAGCACCTAGATATCTTCCACAACCCAGAAGCTCCCCAGACTCTATTGTTGTTTAGGGGTTTTACAGAGGTTTCTTTGTGTAGGCATGATTGATTAAGTAATTGGCCATTGGTGATGAACTCAGTCACCAGCTCCTCTTCTTTCCCCTGAGATTGGGGGTGAGGTTGAAAGTTGCAAGCATCTAATTAAGGCTTGGTCTTTCTGGTGACAAGATGCCTTATAATAAGTCAGGCAATTTCCAAGCATTTTAGGAATTCTGCACCAGGAACTGGGGACAAAGACCAAATAACTCTCTTATTGTAGTACCCCATTATGTTTACTTGTCTTGTTAAAAAAAATGTAGAGTCACCCTCCTTAGGATATTAAGCTTCCTGGCTATTTCTGGCTTTCTCTTTCTATGTACTCTCCATATCCCTTTAACAGACTGACCAGGAACTTCTGATCTGTTCTCATTAGGATTACTAATACATAACTAGCTTTCCTGTGGCAGACCCCTTTCTCTCTCTCTCCAAACAAATCATTCAAGAGAACAAGCATCCCTAGAGCCTTAGAGTTGAATGCCTACAACACTAGCTCTTCCTCCCAGAAGAACCTTAGGAAGATGCCAGTGGGAAGGGTGAACTTAAATGGCTGAGGGCCTCACCCCCACTCCTTTTCACACAGGCATCATCCCCACTTTTCTAGGCCACTTCTGTTGGCCTCTGGGTTACTGAGAAGAAGGTCATTTTGAGTGTCCAGGGAGATCTCTTGGCTCTTATTTGTTCAAGTCTCTAGAAGGGAACTCTAGGAGCCGGGTCCTGAAACCCTGGCATGCAAGACTAAGAACTTTACTAGCTGAAATGGGATGGGGATGAGGCCCAATCTGAGCGAATGCCTCTGTGCATTCTGCCTCACTGGCTCCTCCTTCCCCCTCCATGAACAAAGACAAAATAAAAACAAAACAACTCAGGGAAACAAAGATTTCCTTTTAGGTTATCAAGAGGTCTTCCGTTTGGAGCAAAACCGCACCCCCTCCTGTGGCCCCAGTCTCAGTCTCAGATGGTGAGGGCCTCAGGCCCATACTGGCTTATTTCAAATCCATGTTTAGGTCCCAGCATGTGGCATGTGCTCCACTCTGATGACACTTTTCGTTTCTAATAATAGAGCAGATGAAGTAATATTGCAATTGATGTTCCCGGGGATTTGATTGGATAAGTGCATAAAGTGTGGAGGGGGAAGGGGGTTGCATGGACAGATCACATTAGTATTCCCGTCCTATCAATGTGCGGGCCCGTGAACAACGTCAGCCGGACCGATTCTCTGCGTCTGCCAGTCCCGCCACAGATTCATCTGGGATCTTCAAACAGACGAGCCCTTAGAGACGAGGGATCAAGGCAGCCGATTAGAACCAATTGCTTGCTTTGGGGACAGCCAGTCCTTCCAGGCCTGGCGACAGTGGAGGGAGGGGAAAGACAACCGAGTGCCGCTGCGGGAAGACACTGAAGCAAGAGCGACACCCCTTTCCGCCCCCCACCTTGCAGCGCAGGCTTTGAAAGCTGCTCCCCCACCTGAATGGAAACTCGGAACCGCCGGGCGGCGCGTTCCTTCTCGCCCAGCCTTGCAATCCATGCCGAGAGGAAGGCAGTGCGAGCCCGCGCCAGCGCCCAGCTCCCGGGACAGGGTCGGCAATGCTGCTGAGCAGAACTTGATCGCGCCCCTTCCTCGCTGCTAGTGGAAGCGATGCTGCACGGCACAGCCAGCGCTTCCTTGGCTCTCCTTCAAGCTGAAGGTTACCGACCCGTGCAGCCAGCCCCAGCACTGTGAGCTGCGCGCCTCAGGTCCAGGCTCCGGCTGCTCGGCGGCGGCGCCCAGGGCAACAACCGGGCCGCCCGCGCCGGGGCGCACTGCACCAGCGGCTTCGGCTTGGTGGATGTGTATGCATGAGTTCTGCACCGAATGGGCGCAAAAAGCGCCCCAGCCGGTCCACCCGCTCCTCGATCTTCCAGATCAGCAAGCCCCCGCTGCAGAGCGGAGATTGGGAGCGCAGGGGCAGCGGCTCCGAGAGCGCCCACAAAACCCAACGAGCCCTGGACGACTGCAAGATGGTGGGTGAAAACTGCGCCTCTTTTTTTTTTTAATTGAGAGGGGGTGGGGGGAGTCATGTATGTTAATCATTTGCCTGAGTGCCAGCCACTCCCCCACCCTCAGCGCCTCAATGCCGATCACGTGGCACATGCACTATTTTTAAATCTGCAGTCCCCCAAATTCAGGGTGACACCCGGGTCGTAATGGCCCTGCAGAGAGAAGTGTCACAGCAAGGGTCTTTTGGATCAGCGACTGTAGGTTGTGCCTCTACCCCCTCGAAGAATGGTGGATGCAAAAGACACAGTGAACTGGCTCGCTCACCGGGGAGGGAGAGATGAGGAGGTGGGGATGCTGCTTTCTGGGGAGAGAGTAGCAAACAAACCCAAATACAGCGCACGGGGCACTACCGAGGGGTCGAAGGTTCCAGCGCAGAGGCTGTAGCTGGTCTTCCCGTCAGGCCGAGAGGTTCAGTGGCCCAGCAAGAGGTGAACGGTTTGCCTATTACACCCTACCTGTGGCCTCCCCCGCCCCTCCCGCCATGCAACTTAAAAGCCATGTCCTAGCAGTAGCAGAGGGGAGCGTCTATGTAGGAGTCCCCAGCATCATTCTCTGTTGGCCTGGGAGTGGCATGGTAGCCCTCCAAATATGCTTTCTTGCTCTTCAGAAACTGAGTCTGAAAGGGAGAGGGGAAGTAGGTCTGGAATTAGAGCTTCCATGGCCAGGCTTGCCTATGAAAATAAACACTTGCCTTGGACAAAGAGACTTGCCATTTTGGTGCTACTGCTTTAAACCATTCCTAGGTTCTTTAGCTGGAGATCTGGGGAGCCGACTGAGGGGTCAGTGAAGGCCCCTGTTTATGTACTCCAAAATAGGAAACTTTCTGATGAGAAATGTTTGGTAAAAAAAACAAAACAAAAAAAACTCACTTCTTTTCCAGCTTGTCCAAGAGTTCAACACACAAGTGGCCCTGTACCGAGAGCTGGTCATTTCTATTGGGGATGTCTCGGTCAGCTGCCCCTCACTCCGGGCGGAAATGCACAAGACAAGAACCAAAGGCTGTGAAATGGCCCGTCAGGCACACCAAAAATTGGCTGCCATCTCAGGGTAGGAGACTCGGCATTATTTGGTAATTCTTATACATGATGCATGGATGCTGACAGAATTTTATGGTAGCCAAGGCCTCAGAGATGATCTCCACATATTTGAGATTTTAATCTTGAGATCGAAATTCTCTTAGAGAGCTATACACAAACTATAGGCCAAACCACAATTTGAAGGCTATGTCATTCTTGTATATATGTATATATATTTAGAAGATTTGGATCAAGTGATTTTTTTAAAACTTAATTTTCAATACTCTGGCCACATACTGGAATTTGGAGCATAAGATTTGGGGTGGATGGTTGGGCATCAAACTGAAGTTAAATCATCATGCCTCAAAATTATTTTGTCATCTGCTGCTGAACAAAAGGCCTGTGCTATAGAGAAAAATCTTTCCCAAATCCCAGATTTACTAAACTATTTATACCATGAGATAAATTCCTATGATACCGCCTAAAATAAAATCCCTAAAATAAGGTCTTAGATATAAATTACTCTTCACTGTGGTGATCTGAAGGGGTAAGTTTTAGCATAAGAACAGTTTTTAAAGATTGGGGACATTCACAATCTCAGTAAAACTAAGATGACTTTGTCCCCCAAATTTTTATTTATTTTCATCAGATTTATGGTTTTTCAAGCCTGTATTAGGAGATAATTCAGTATGTGAAAACTTGTGTCTTTGGATCCTACCTACTCCTTCTTTCACCTCTTAATATTGGGAAAAAAGTTAGCCATGGATTTTGTTAACAGTTTCTATTTTCAAGATAAGTACTTAGAGCAAGGAAACATAGGAATCCTTATACAAATGCATCGATACATTAAGTGTTTGGTTCAAACTGGATATAGCATTTATCTGTTTATCTATGTGAGTATATCTTTATCACAGCAGGAGTTCAAATTGGTCAGACTCACCTGATAATGTTACAAATTGATCACTTGTAGAAATTATATCTAATTTACTTATTTGAAAGAATCACTGTTTGCCATCTTTAATTCCAATAATATATATAGTGACTAATACTAGTTTATAAAGACTGGAAAGCCATATATTGCCTCTCTTAATAATTAGTTCACATTTGACCACAGGCATTTTATATCATGAAAAATGATATGCTGTACTCATCTCCTTGAAGAGAGGGATAAACAAAATATGCTATAACCCTATTTTATTTAGTAAAAATATTGAGAAGCCTTATCCTTTTCTGTTTTAACTCTTATACTATTCTTAACGAGAAGTAAATCTGGGTAATGGAAGGGAATTAAGTGGTTCAGGAGTTTGGGGAAGAAATGCAGCTGTGATAAGTCCCAGACAAGGAGAGAGAGAGGAAAAAAATCAGAAATGTGAAGGAGCACTGTTAAATTTAAAGGCACAGATAAACAATAATTCCAAAGGAAAAGCAGATTTAGGACAGGAAATTTTCTCTCAGGGCTAAGGAGTAGCAACTCTGTAAACTTTGTGTCCTAGATTACAGGATGGGATTGTATTTAGGATCCCTTTGAATTGGAACTCAAAATGAGAACATGTTCTAATCAGAGAAGGTGGGCTGGAGGAATGAACAAGGAGTTGAATTCAGTCTATTTTGCTACACACACGAAATTCAGGGTTTTCTAAAGGTTCAGGAAAGAAAAGGTCCGAAACTATTGGCTAAAAGTTGAGTTTGGAGGATTTCAGATGGATTTTTTTTTCTTTCAGAGGTATTCTAGTTATGTTACCCCAGCTGGTCTTAAACTCCTGCGCTCAATCCTCCTGCCTTAGCCTCCAGAGTAGCTGGGACTACAAGAATGCACCATGGCACCTGGCATGAGGTGGATTTTATTTACTCTGGTGTTTTTAGCTCTTTGCTACTTGCTTGCATGTTATCTGAGTGTTGATGTTAATGGGCGCAGTTTTATAAGAATTCATGGTAAAATAAGGTTCTTAGAGCCTTGCCAAAGGAAAACCAACTCCATAAAATGTTCTAGGATAGAATTTGACACATTTCCCCCCTTACAATAATAATTAAATGCAATTTGACGTTCGTTATAAAAAATGACAGCAATATAATTGAAGGAAATCCCTTTAGTTCCTCACCATCTGGGCTCCATTAATGAAGGATGTGATTCCCTTTGGCGGAATTCCGTTTCTGATATCACTTGTTATGTGGGTTCTTGTTTCAAGCTTGATGTGAAGGCTGGTAGGGAGGCTGTAGGAGTCACTTTAAAGTTTGAAGCAGGGATGAGAAAAGCAAAGGTTTTTGGTGAAATTTAGAGAGAAGAACTGGATTTCTTGAGCGCCCACTATTTGTCATCACAACCCAGCTATTCCCTTTCAGCTGAGGGAGGGATTATTATTCTTATTCTACAAATAGGTCTAGAGAGATTGAGGAACTTGCCCAAAGTTACACAGTTAAGAAGTGACACAGCTTTGATTCTGCCCCATGTTTGCATGCTTCTGATATTCATGCTTTTTCCTCTATATAATGCTGCCATTCAAAAAGGTGCTATGTATAAAGGATACACGATAAAATATAAATGAATCTTAAAAAGAGTATGCTAACTGAAAAAGCCAGTCACAAAATACCACATATCATGTGATTCCATTCATGTGAAATGCCCAGGAAAAGCAAATCTATAGAGACAGAAAGTAGATTAGTGGTTACCTAGAACTGGAGGCGAGAGCAGGTAGAGACTACAGATGTGCTCGAGGAATCTTTTTGGGATGATGGAAATGTTCCAGAATTGGACTATGGTGATGGTTGTACAATACTGTATATTTACTAAAAGTCATTGAATTGTAACTAATAACGAGTGAATTTTATGGTGTACAAAGTATACCTCAATAATTGTTTTTTAGAAAGGTATTATCATCATCACCATCATTAACACTTGTTTTTTGTGTTTCTTTTGTCAACTTTATTATTTTCTACATATGTAGCTTTTAATGAAGGGGTATGAGCTATAGGGTGGAGGAAAAGTAACACTTGGCTCCCCACGCATTCCTCAAGACACCTGCCTCATGGCTATTGTTTAAGCACCAATGCTTTGCTCTGTGTAGGAATACAAGTGCGGGAAAGGCAGGACTTGAAGGAGTAAGTGAATTTATTCATTTTCTACCAATACAGACCCCCACTTCCTGGTCTGCCAGCTGGCTTTGGGGCCACAGGAGGTAGACAGGATTGAAGGTGGACAGGGTAAAAAGAAGATGAGGCAAGATAGAGAAGAAGAGGAAAAACAAGGAGTTAGCATTAAACAAGCCACTAATGCTATATACCTTTCATCCCTGACCAACTGAAACTCTCAAGGAATGGTGGAGCTCACAGCAGAAGAAAACTCAGACTACGTTTTTTCTAACTGGCCCTGTATAAGAAGGCCATCTTCACAAACACAATCAACACAGTTTCTCAAATTATGTTTAGATCAGCAGAGTTCAGACACAGCCTTTTCTTTCAAAGGCATCAGATATCTGCATTCTTGACAGACCTAGCCAGGTGAATACAAAGTCTCCTCTGACTGTCATGATTTACTAAAGTTATGATATCTTTACAACCCTGACCCTTTCCCAGACATTAAAGCTAAGAGGGGCCTTAAAGATCACTTGCAAGAATGGGCCTCAAACTTTTTAGCAGCAAATCCTCTCTTCAATCTAAATGTAAAAAGCCACATTTATAAAGACAGTCATAGTGACATTACTCTGCACTGCTTGGGGTGTGTGTGTGTGTCCATGTGCATATCAGGAGTAGGCCGGGTCCTGCCTTTTGGACTTCCTACCCAAAGTGACTTCTAGACACTTCATAGAATCCCTAGGGCTCCATGGCACTTTATATTTGAGAAGTCTAAGATTCAGAGGATTTAAGTGACTTTTGAGGCAACTTGACAAAGAATACGTGAAGACTTTGAAGTCAGGCAGACTTGGACAGAGTATCATCTTTTATGACCTTGATGGAATGCTTAACTCTCTGAGCCACAATTCCTTCATCTGTAAACTAGTGTCATGCCCGCTCGTGGGGTACTTGAGAGAGTTAACTGAGCTAGGTATGTGAAGCAGGGACCACATGTCCAGCCTGTCAATGGCACTGCCAGTCAGAGGCTGCTCTAAGACTGGGACCTGGATCTCCTGCTCCCTGGTCTAGCACCTGTTGCATCACCCACACCTGAGAATGAGGAGAGATGAGCATAGCATACAAGGTACGAGTGGCCCCAGGAGCCAACATCCTTCAGCACACCTCGGGAGTTACTGCTATGGCTGGGGCGCTGGTGGTCAGGATTCTCTTTGTGCTGCTGTACTTCTGCAGTGTCTGTGTTGGACTGAATCTTTCTCACACTGCTGCTTTTGATTAATGGTTCTCAAGAGAATCTAAATGTAGAAGGATTTACTCCAGATCTTAAGTTTAAGTATGACAATATGAGAGACAGTAGAGTGTGATGGGAAAGAGCACTGATTCTAAATCAGATTAGACAAGGCTTTACCACTTGCTAAGGACATGTGTGAATTTGTATGCAGATTGATTCACAGAGTGGTTAGTGGTAGTCTGGTACCATGGTTAAGTACATAGACTTTGGGGCCAGACTCGCAGTCTGGCTGTGCTGGTAGTCACATGTAGTATGAAGTCAGGCAAAGATATTGTCTCTCCCTCTCTGCTTCTGTTTCCTCAACAGCAAAATGCAGTTAATGAATAATGGGACCAGAGTATGTGGCATTGTGAGGATCAAGTAGTTAGGAGACTGCAAGTATATAGTAAATGCTATTAAGTGCAAGTTAGTGGTAATATAATAAGACATTTAAAATTTCAGATTGTCGAGATACATTTATATAAAAAGTGTTAATCCATCAAATATTTTCCAAATGAATACTTTGGCTGGAATAAATCTTTGCTTACCTTGGTTTCTTATATTATATTCTGAGACATTTTCTAGGTTGAAGTTTCCCAGATGGCTATCAAAAAGCCTGTTCTGGGATACCATAACAATTATATGGAGATGTTAAGATTCAAAAGTAGTTAAGTTTAGAAATTTTTTATATAAATCAGCCTAGATTCTTCATATATCAAATAATATTTACAAAATCTTTTGGTCTAGTTCTGGTATAGGCTATATGACATTGGACAAGTCTGTTAAATTCCCTGCATGCCAAAATGAGAGTGTTACATTGAATGACTTCTGAATCTCCTGGCTTCCTCATCTCATTATTCTATGTTAATTCATAGAGAATCACATGGACCTTGTTTACAGAACTGAGCTATGGAAAAATAAATGTCATGCAAGAAGTTTGATGACTGAATTCCAGAAATAATTTGTTGAGATCCAAACATAGAACATTCACAAGAAGAATCTTAATTTCCTATTTCAGGTTTTTCCCTCCAGCAATGATTTTCCTGACCAACCAGACCTATGTTTCTCTCCTTTTCTCCTTCTCTTTCCTCAAGTTCTTTCCTTGTCTTCCTTCTCCTCCTCCTGCCTTTTCTTGGGGGGTTGGGGTGGGCCGTTTTGGTTTTGATTTGCGTTTAATTTTTTTCCCATGATTTTTTCAGTCCCACTTATAGTTGGTTTCTTGTTCCTACCCTTGTTCTGTTTGTTAGGAAGTTAGGAGGTGAGAGAGTGAGATAAGGGAGAATAAAGTATTGCAGCTTAGCAATAGTCCTTTCAACACTGGCTGAGCCAGCAGCAATGATGTGTGGTGACAGAGTATGGAAGAAGAGCTTGGTGACCATGGAAGCAGTTCTCAGCCTTCTTTGATCCACACGGTGGAGGAGGCCTTATGTGGGCAGTGACAGCCTCTGCCGTTAGTAAAAGGGACCTGTGGTTGGCAGGCATGCCAGGCCACCCACTCTGTCTTTTCTTTTCTCTTCCTATTAAAGGTGTTTTGCTTTAAAATGTTTAGCTCTCACTGGTCAAATAGTGAAAGGCAAGTTTTGTCTATACCAAAAGAATATACTACCCATAAAGATAATGATGGAAGAACAATTCAGTATTAGTTTGCAAAGGCTGCCGTGACAAAGTACCACAAACGGAGTGGCTTAAATAAAAGAAATTTATTGTCTCACAGTTCTGGAGGCTGGAAGTCTAAGGTCAAGGTGTCAGCAGGGTTGGTTCCCTGTGAGGGCCATGAGGAAGGATCTGCTCCATGCTTCCCCGCTAGCTTCTGGTGGTTTGCTGACCATCTTTCACTTTATTCGGTTTGGTGAAGTATCTCTGCCTTTAGCTTCGCATGGCCTTTTCCTCGTGTGTGCATCCATGTTCCAATTTCCCTTTTTTACAAGGACACCAGTCATACTGAATTAGGGGCCAATTCTACTCCAGTATGCCCTCATCCTAGCTTCATTATTTACACCTGCAATGACCCTATTTTCAAAAAAAAGGGTCACATTCTGAGGTACTAGGGGGTTAGGACTTCAATATATGAATTTGGTTGGGGGAAAGGGAGCATAATTTAACCCGTGACAAATTTCCTTGACCTATCTGCAGCTAAATACACACTTTGGGTTGTTTTGCCCCAACTAGAGGTGGGATTTTGCCTGGGACTTTCTATATACTCTCTCTGTACTTTCATACAAAGCCATCCCAGGACCCAATATTTAATCATCTGCAAGATCGTAACTCATATAAGGGTAGAGTTTGTGAACATAGAATAGAATGTTTTCTGTATGAAATGGAGTTGTTCACAAAGATACTGAGTCTCTAATACAGTTAGAACTTTTAATCACATTATAAAGATAAACCAAAACCAGCTACAAGAGGCAATACTGGGGAGAGCTGATGAAGCAACTGACAATCCACACCCACACAGGGGGTATTCACTTTCCCTGGTGTGCATGAGAGAATTGAGCAGGTGGTGGCCCCTCAATGATGCTAATACTGTTGCTTAAGGACCATAAGCATACTCCGGAGCAAGTGACAAGGTTCTGACTCACACCAGATTAAAGAAGAGGGCTATTATTAGCAACTCAGCTAAATGTGATATGGCATCTAGACAAGTGTTCCCCCATTGCCTACTGAAGTTTAGCCGTTTTATGTTTTGAACAGATTTAATGACTTTCACCTTGTTAGAGTCTTCTTAATAGATGTTCCAATTAGAGAGAAAATTAAATCTAAAACTAACTTTGGAAAAATTCACTGTCACTTTATTATGTGTACTCTAAAGTGCAAGAGAGCAAGACTGTTTCACTCATCTTTGCACCCTGAGTGGTAAGCTCAGTGATGATATAGTTGTCTTCTCTATTCATTAAGTTTACTTGGTATTTTAAAATCTATTCTTAACAGAAGCCGGGTCTTGATACAGACTTTAGTAAGAATTGAGAGATTACATTCGTTTACATCTTATTACATTTAACTATTTTTTTTATATAATTCTAAAACCAATGTTGGTTTTTAAATAACAGAGGACTCGAAGAGCATACCTAAGAGCCATTTCTGAGGCATAGGTGTTCATTATTATGACAAATCAGCGGGCATTGTGTATCTTAGAATTACTCATAAAGTAATTATATTTAATTTATGTTATTTGATAAAATATTACCGTAACATCTCTCTGCTTAGTGGACACTTTATATTGAATAGTTAATTAATCAGTTACCATTGAGATCATCTTTTTGAACTGTTGTTTAAAATTCTAGGCCCCGAGAGTTTAGCTGTGTCTTATCCCAAAAAGACACCTATAGAAAGCACAGCTCCAGAACAGTATTTAAACTGCCTGTTTATTTCCTTTGCTTTACAAAACATGACTTTAGAAAAGGTAAAACTTTATGAAAAACATTTAATTACTTGCCTATATGCGTACATACACACACACACACAAAAACATATATATATACACACATACACACATATACATATATAATACACACACACAGAGTAAACTTATTTGTGAGATTGATTCTGGTTAGGATAAAGTATCTGAGCCTTTAAATAGAACTAATTTAGCGAATAATAATAATTAGTATTATTATTTATTTTTAGAGATAGGGTCTCACTCTGTTGCCTAGGCTGATCTTGAACTCCTAGGCTCAAGCAATCCTTGTGCATCAGCCTCCTGAGTAGCTGGGACTACAGGCATGCACCATGAGACACAGCTAATTTTTTAAAAACTTATTACAGAGACTGGGGTCTTGCTATGTTGCCAAAGCTTGTCCTGAACTTCTGGCCTCAAGCAACACTCCCAGCTCAGCCTCCCAAACTGCCAGGATTATAAGTGTGACTCACCACTCTTGACCTAAATATATGTTTTCAACCTAATAGAAGACTCTAGATACAATCAGGTTAACAAAAGTCAAGTTAACATTTGCAGCTGCAGATCTATAGAAAACTGATAAACTACACCAATCTAAGTTTGAGCACAAGGGGAAATATATACTAACCCGGAAGAAGCCAAAGCCCTCATGTATTCTTCAGTTACTGAGAATATCTTGAAGTGCCCCCACCCTTATCCCATAAGGTACCAAGTCCTGTAGTGTTTTATCTTTTTCAGTGTCTATTGTGTGCCTTCTTTTTTTCCCCCCATTTCTGTGGCCACCTCTTAGTTCACAACTGTATCCCCTCTGGCCATCAGCTGTTGTAGTACCTCCCAATTGGTCCCCTTGAGTTCAATCTCTCACCTCTTCTCTTCAATTTATTCAGTAGATCCAGGCTAATCCTCCTCCTAAAATGCTCCTCTGATCTTGTCACTTCTTTGCTTTAAAACTTCTAAAGATTTCCTATTGCCTAAAGCAGTGTTTCTTCAAATTTGAAACTAGATTTCCTGTATCAGAATCACGTGGGTGGGATGTCCTCAGACCTGAAGAACCGAAACCTCTGGGGAGGTAAGGATAGGAAATCCAAATTTTTAACAAGCACCACTGCATCTCCCAGGAGATTGTTGAACATGCAACATATGAGGCCTATCTGCCTAGAACAGCGGTTCTCAACCTGGGCTGCACATGGGAATCACCTGGGAAGCTTTAAAAATTTGCTCATGCTTTAGTGCCATCCCTAGAGTTTCTGATTTAATTGGTCTGGGATGCTGCCTGGGCATTGGGGTATTTTTAAAAGCTTCCCAAGTGTGCATCTGTATCAAAAAAGATTATACTTGGCTATATTTAACAGAAAATTCAAAGTAGCAATTACTAAAGACACCAGGGTTTATTCTTGCCCAGAAAAAAAAAAAAGTCCTAGGTTGGGCAATTCGGAACTGGTACAGTGGCTCCATGAAACCAGATGGTTCTGCGCCCATTCTTTGTTTATGGTTTCTGTCCTCAACCTTGCTTTATGAGGCAAGATGAGCACAGAAGTTCAGCCATCCGTCCATGTTCCAGCACAGAAGGAGGAAGGAAAGAGGAAGGGCAAAAGGCCACCATGTCCAGATGGGTCAGCACTCCTTAATCAGTTTCAAACAAAACTTCCAGAACGGTACCATATGGTCATACCTAATTGCAAGCAAGAATGGGGAATACAGTCTTTTTTCATTGCCACCTTAAATAAAAAGGATTTCATTACTAAGGAAAACGGAAAGAATGGGTATGGGGAAACAACTAACAACCTCTGTCACAGTACCCAACCTATATTCCTGGATGTTTTACCACTTCACTTCTAAACATTCCACTTCCTCAAACTGGTCTAGTTTTTACTCCTTCAGTGTGTGTAACAGAGTGACCCTATTCCATTCATCTACATATATAGTTTCTATATGTAAATCCGTACTCGTTAGCCAGTAAAAGAAAAACTTCACTCCCCTGCATGTCAAGGTCTTACCTGCACTCTCATTATAGTCTGCCATGCTCCTCACACTGAAAAGCAGAACAGGGGAAAGGGTCCGGAAAGGATTGAAAAAAAGATTTTGTGGCTTTTAAGTGAACTCATGGAAAAGATATGAAGTTTAGAAACCACTGGGAGGGCAGGAAGTTAGGTGAGTTGGCTTTGAAAGGACTTAAGTATAATTTTCACAAGACAGGATGTGAAATGGGGTAGAGCCTGCAAGGAGTATAGGTAGTGACACTCAAGAAATCAATTTTTAAAAAAATCTACATGAGATTGAGACCCTTTTAAAAAAATGTTTAAACCTCCGTAAATAAATCAAAGAAAAAAATGTCATCAAGGAGTTAAAATCTGATAAACTGTTATGAATAAAAGGTGGGAAGCAGCTAGAAAACTCAAGGAAGCAGGAAGGGTTTTCTGGAGATGGGGATAAACTACAAGATGATCTGTGGTCAAGATCATAATGAGCTCATTAAGGGAAATTGGACTTGGAACTCATTATCCCATATAAACAATGTTATACATAGTACTTAGGTCATAAACAGTATTTAACCCATAATTTCCTAAATTACAACCCTTTTCATCATATATAACTGTATTTTCTATGGGAAAATAGATTCATGCCCAACTCCAGCAGTCATCTTTCTTTCTGGGAACCTATTCATAGTGCTTTTCTAGGTGCGGTAGATACAACAGCTTTGAACAAAATAAAATCCTTGTATTTATGGTGTGTGTGGTGGTGACGGCGGGGGTGGGGCTGGTGATTGAGAAGAAACAAACAAAAGAGAGCATTTCAGATAGTGATACATGCAGTGAGGAAAAGAAAACAAGATGATATTATTAAGGAATGATATATGCAGTGTGGGTAGTTATCTTCTGATAGGTGGTTAAAAAGGCGCCTCTGAGAAGGTAACATTCGAACTGAATACCTGACTTTGAGAAGGGACCAGTCCTACGATAATTGTAGAGAAAAGCATTTGAGGCAGCAGCCAACAGCAAGGTAAATATCCTTGAAGACTGCATTATCAGTTTGGAATTATCTTCAGCTGCCAGTAACATAGGCCAGACATCAGTGACTTAAACATATAAAGGTGGCTTTTTCTCACATAATTAAATACCTAAAGGGGTAGGGATCGCCAACATTGGTTCATGATTGAAGAACATCATGACTGAGATTTCTGTAGTTCTCTGGGGCTTTTCCTCAAGGTCCCAAGATTGATGTTGCAGCTTCAGAAATTGTATCCATGTTCCAGGCAAGTAGAAAGGGCAGAGAGCACAGACATAAGCCGATTAAATGTGGCCCTTCTTAAAAGAGTTTCTCAGAAGCCTCACACAGCAACTTCCTGAATGTCCCAGCAGCCAGGGCGGTGTCATGTAATTTCCCTGACTGCAAGTTTCATGATCTGATTTGCATACATCTCTCTCCATACCAGCTGTCTGCTGAGAACACAAATTTCCTAATCTATAAGCCAAAGTCATGCTTCCTGAGGCCTAGGGCAGGATCTCTAGCAAGACTGGGGAGACCGGAAGAGTATGGAGCTTGGATGTGAGGAGTGAGGAAAAGGGATGCTGGAGTGGGAGAAAGAAGTAAAGGTAGATCCATCAGCATTAACCTCTCCTTCCTGCTCATTTTCCTCTTAGTTCATTTGTTCCTTTCATTAAACACTGAACACGTATTATGGGCCAGACATTGTGAGAGCCTCCAGAAGCATAAAGATGAATCAACATGGCCGTTGCCCCTGAGGAGCTTATCACCCAGCCTCTGTATAGAGATAGACATTAAACAAATCATTGCAGAACAATGGAATCAACTCTGCAATAGAAGTAGGCAGAGGATACAGTAGAGGAAGAGTAATCAGCTCTGCCTGACTGGGTGTAGCCAGGGAAAACAACTTCATAAAGGGAATGATGTCACTTGGGCTGAACTTTGAAGAGCAAATAGCAATGTACTCTCTCTTTTAGTTATACAGTCATAGGCCTCTGCCATAGGTAAGCCTCAGGAGACACTAATTGTCTGTTTTGAACCATGGGGAAACAGAACTAGGAGTTTAAATGTGCTAAGATCCTACTATGTGCTGTTCCCTTTGCACATATAATTCATGATTAAATCATATTCATGATGAAATGAATATGATTCATCTGAAATAACGTTTACCTACAACCCGGGAGGATACTGTTTTTAAAGGTTGGTATGTTGACTGGGAAGCACATTTACTTGCAAATAACAGAGACCAACCTGTTCACAGATTGGCGTCATCATAGAGCCAGCTGTGTATTTGGGTGGGAGCTGAGATTATTTCACCAACTCAAGAATGTCAGGACTGAGATCCTCATGATTCTTTTGCCTTTTCCCTATGGTTCCAAGATGTTGGTCCTGTCCAGAGCAAATAGATTCCAGAGCTGTCTCTGGATTTTAGGTGAAGCTCACTTGGAAACTTTCTAGAGAACTCAAAATGTTAGGTATTTTTTAAATCTCCATTTTATAGTGAACTGGGGTTCTGAAAAGTTGAGATATTTGGTCAAGATGTTTGGTGGAGCTGGAGTTTGAACACTGGTCTCTCTGGTGCCAGAATCTTTATTCTTGCCACCATATTGTGCTGTTTCCTGACAGACCCTTCTTTCTTGGACTGGCCACAGGATTGCTTTCCTTCTTTTCTACTGCCACAAACTATTATTTCCACTTAGAGCCTCTCTTCCCCCGGACACACTTCAGAACAAGGATCTCTTCAGCCAGCACACAGCCAATTTGAGGGTTTTTAAGATTTCCTCAGCTACTAAGAGGAGGAAAACAGGCAGGAAGGAAAAAAATAACAAAACTATGGCCTTACTGAAGCCGCCGCTGGAATGTAAATGGATCTTGGCTCTGCATTCTTGAGGCCTCAGCACTTTTCTCTGGACCCCTAATTTTTCAGTCTTTCTTTTCCTATACCACATTTACTCACATTGCTTCATTTGGGGGCACCTTCTTTCCTGGTTGTTTGACTATGCAAGTCCTAGACATAACCCTATGGGATCAGACTCTGACCCAGGTCTGGGTGGGCTGAATTCTGGGTGTTTCAAGAATTGACCTACTTTTTCCCAGGGGAGGACATGTTAGCAGGGGCAGGACTCCCCATCACAACAATGGCATTGGCCACCAGCTCCACTCCAGGACATCAATGAGCACGGGGGTGGTGAGGGTGGGGAATGGTAGGAAGTGCTGGAAGGGTTTGAAGGAGAGACAGCCTCCCCCTGGAGTGACAGGGACACTCCTAAGAAAGTAACACTGAGGCTGGGAGAAAAGATGGGAAGAAATCATAGGAAATGAGATCCGGAAGAGATTATCAGACCAATCTCAAAAACACTACTTCTTAAAATACTGAAATCCCTTGTCAATAAATCCACAAGAGCTCCTGTTCTCCCACAAATGGCGTTAAAATCATCATGGTAATTACCTAAATTGCCTCCCTCATGAGATTTCTAGTTTCCAGCCAAAATGACTGATTGTTGGGGCTTCAGGCTCTGAGTTTTAAACTCTTTTATTCCCTTAGTGGGTCTCATTTTGAAGTGTTCTATTTTGGCATGGAATTATTTCCAGTCTTGCCATCCACTCACTAAGCTGAGGAAATCTGGGAACTTGATGGGGTTTTTAAAATTCTTTTTTATTTATTTTTTGAGACAGAGTCTTGCTCTCTCACCCAATCTGGAGTGCAGCGCCACGGCCTTGGCTCACTGTAACCTCTGTCTCCCGGGTTCAAGGATTCTCCTGCCTCAGCCTCCCGAGTAGCTGGGACTACAGGCATGAGCCACCATGCTCGGCTAATTTTTGTATTCTTAGTAGAGATGGGGTTCCACCATGTTGGCCAGGCTGGTCTCAAATTCCTGTCCTTGGGTGATCTGCCCACCTTGGCCTCCCAAAGTGCTGGGATTACAGGCGTGAGCCACTACACCTGGCCTTTTGTCTCTTTTACATATTGTCAGTAAACAGACATTTTCTGAGTTTTCATCTTTTATATCATATTCCTATTTTTTCATTACCATGAACAGTCCTATTTATCTTAGAATTAAAGAATAAATCATTTTCCCTTATCCTCACCAAAATATTGCTGAGGTAGGAAAAATTTAGGTAGCAATACAAATTTATTGCTAAAATGGTCCCTGATATATAATAAGCACTTCATGTTTCTTGAATCGTGCATCAGAGACATTTTGGGTTTGTGTAATTTTTTTTCTAATAAATGATTCTACTCCATTCTGTCCTATCCTGCTGTAACAAAATGTGGGTGGGAGGAAATGGATACATTTCCACAGAGTAAAAAGTAACTGGAAAGCAAGTCAAAGACCAATCACCTTCAGACTCTTGTTCCTGTTCTTACAAGCACTTTATTAACTTTTACAAAAATCTATTTGGTGTTGTAATAATACTTATCTGGGTCCTGCTCAAAAATAGTGGCCAGTGTAGAAAGACCTTCCCTGTGAGGACTACAACAGATTCTCTGTCCTCAAGTGAGCTAGGTGAGGCCAATAGAAATGGTCAGAATCTTTTTGTGACCATAATTTGGTAATGTCCAGTTCCAGTGAATACAGCTGTCCTCTGCCTGGAAGAGAGAAATACTCACCCTACTGAAGGCTGAATGGAAGGTCTCTCCCCAGCTGGGTCCTTTTCCTTGACCACAGCAGATGGCCAAAGGCCCCAGTTGTCATCATTTTGAAAGAGTGTAGCTGTGGGGTAGTCACCTGTGGACATTTGAGAAGCCTTACCTGTGTGCACAGAGAGATGACCCCTGCCAGTCAGCGCACAGTCAGGAACGAGAACATGATTCAGCCCTCACTGAAGACTCTCTACGTAGGGAAGAACACGATTTGAAGGAGATTGCTGTCTCTTCCAAACTCGGTGACTCCCATGCATGTCTTTCCACCATAAGTCACATTTTCTTACTATCTGAAGTTTGAGCTCAAATGGTTGCATCTGTTTGAGTACTGTACCATCATTGAATAATGAGGATTATTTTAGGCCACAGCATGCACCATAATGCAAAATCACTTGGCAAATGTTCCTTCCATAAAACAAGCCATATCAACTGTTTCTATATTCATAGATTCAATCTTTTGTTTTCTGAGGATGAAATATGTTTTAAGCTACCAAATCTGTTCAGGCTCTGAGTGGTTTCAATTCTTGTCTAAATTTTAGTATTAGGTTATTACACAGCGCCATTGTAGATCTAATGAAAATGTGAAGCGAGTTCAGATATCTATTTAGGTGTAATCTTTCCAAAAGATATATGTGATCACACAGTTCATTCCAGGAAAGTCTTGCTTCACGTGTCAGCATTACAAAGGCATTCTCCATCTTCTGAGAAGGAAATTCTGTGGGATGTGAGGGGGAAAGAGGCAGGGAAGGAGAATGATTCAGCTGGAAAAGAAAAGAGAAAATGGGGAAGGAGGGCCGAACCAGTTCTTTGGGAACTATGCTGACTAAGGAGTGGGTACTGCCAGGAGATAAAGGAATGGAGTTGAAGGCAAATAAAAGGGACTCTCCAGTCGCAGAGTTGGTGATTGGAGGGAGTGTGCAATTCAAGGTCTCCAAACCCAGGTCCAGCAGGGCCCTAGGTAGGTGAAGCGAAAAAGTGGACACAGTGGGGCAGTGCTGTCGGGGTGAGCACGTGCCCCTGGATCTGAAGCAGGCAGCTGCCACCAGGCTTCACTGTTTGCTGAGTCCCATGGGGAAATATTGGCCAAATGTGCCATTTTGTGTGTGTGACTTTTTCTTAAGAGAATTGATGAATTCAAGTTTACGTGTGAAATATCACAATTTTTATATGTTGGCCCATAGAAAAAGTCTGCTGACTAAAAGTGGCTCTCAGCCATTAGTGTCTACCTCTGTTAATTATCACCTGCTTGTTTGTTCAGAATATTTGTGGATTGTTGGATGTGAACAACTAAAGAAATGCCTGAGTGTTTTATCACTTTGAGTTTATATTAGTAACTGTGACCTTTATCACCTTCTTTCTTTGCTGCTTTCAGAATGTCACATTATTGAGTGTTAAAACTTGTCAATACCTGTTACATAATTAAAATAAAAATAATACGCCAAATATTGAGAAAAAAGGAAATACATTTTGGCTTTGAATTATTAATGAAGACCAAATCTTTTAAATTAGCCTTAGGAACATGTTAAACCTTTCTGTAATTGAACATAAAGAAATTATCATATTTGTTAATTTGTTCTGAAATCAAATTGCTTTAAAGACCTTCTCTTTTGCCGAGAAGACAAATGCAAATTATCATATGGCTCACATATTACTCTCTTGCATCACACAGGAACCATCAATCTTATTATAATTAAGATCAAGACAGCCTGTCAGGTATATAACAGAGTCTGAGGTCTGCATGCGTGCTAAATATTGGGCATACATATTTAACTTTATCTAAATGAGACCCTAAAGGGAAAAAAACTTCTTAACCTACTTTCTTGTTATTTATATGATTTAGTAGCTGGTAAGATTTAACTGCAAGAGAACACTGTATGTGAAATATTGACAGATGTCAATCTACGCAAAAGAGTTATGGCCATTTCTAGACAACTATTTCTGAATTCCCAGCACAGTGTTCATTCTATGATCAGCTTTTTTTGCTTACAGGTGTGGAACCTACATCAAACATTTCCTTTTCAAAACTTAATTTGTCCCTATTCTAAGACTCAAGATTTAATGTAGCCCATCCATTTTTCTCCTGCCCTTTCCTCTCCCTCCTCCAATAAAGTAGCCAAGTGAAAGGGAACTGAAGTGAAGGAGATTAGGCATCGAGAAACATAGGTATTACCTGCGGAGTGATGTCTAGGGAAGAAATTTGTACATTTGAAGGGAAACTGGATCATATGACTAACACAGAAGTTCATTAAAACTCTGAGATCTGGGATTTCTATAATTTAATTTTTTCCTCAATAATTTATTCTAATTAGATTCAACATCAACATTTTAAACATCACTATTATATTGCTAATGCAATTGCATTTTTCTGGGGCTTTTGAGGACAATTGAATCCGTAACTCCAAAACTTTCATGTTCTTTAAAAATTTTATATTATTTTATTAGTCCCCAAAGAGATAGTGCACATGAGCCCACCAATCAGTTTGCAACCACAGGCATCACACAGCAACTTCAACCCTCCTCTCCTTCTCCTGCTTCAGCTGTCCCTTGTCCATGCCCACTGCCCACAAGACCCCTTAGCACAACTTCCTTGCCATCACTCTGAAAAATCCAGGTAAGGGGGTTGTCTTGAGGTGCTCTGAAAGCTTGCAGTCCCCAGAGTGAGTGGGTTATATACTGAAATGTGAGTTGGCCTCTCCACCAATTCTATGCCATACTCAGTGGCCTGGGGCTTGAGAAAGTGCCACTCATAAACTGTTCATGTATTTCTTGTCACGTCTACCTCACTCCATCTCATCAAGGTTTGAGTTTATTCTAGGGTCCAGGTGGTAAACATACCACTCAACTCGCCATCAAAGTGGTAAATGTACCACTCAACCCGCCATCATCCTCTGCCTTTTTCTAGGTCTATTTCCCACCCATTTCAACTTCCACCCTCCTCCAGGGATAAAAGAGATGCCCCCAAGCAGATTGGCATATTCAAATACTGGTAATGGAGGTAGAGATGGGAACAGAGCAAGCGATAAGGGAGGTGTTCTTGATGTGGGAGCATCTCCACCCTAGCTCAGCAATCTAAGCCAGGGAGTAACAGAAAGAACAGCTATTGGGACTGTATTCCTTCCTAGGTGTCTTGTGAAGTCTCTTACAGGGCTTTTGTTGTTGTTGTTGATGATGTTGTTGTTTTAGACTTCAACTTTAGAGCTAAAGGAGTGCTGTATCCTACTCCTTGATATCTTGAAGCCTGAGAGGCTCCCGAGGGTAAGAGGCACACTTACCCTTTACTGAATGGGTGGACCCCACTCTGACTGTAGATATTCTAGTGATTTACAAGATGTAACATGCTTCCACCAAAATTATGACATTTAATCCTTTCTGCACCTCTATATGCTGGGAATTATTTATCCCTGTTTTACATATGAGGAAACCGAAGCCCTGAGAGGTGAGGTGACTTGCCTCAGTCACACAGCATGTGAGCTACTGAGTTGGAATGAGCAGCCAGATCTCCTGACCTCCAGCCCACGATCTTGCCCACTACCCCACAGGTGCCCCTCTCCAGCCATCCTGTTATTTATTGTGAAGGAATTTCTGAGTAACCAGAGCTAGGATCAAGCAGCTTCTTCTATCACTTGTAAATGGACACCCATCTCCTCCATTTTTATTTCATCATTTATCTTCAATTGGTGTTCTGATGTATTATACAGACCTGAAGCATGCAGATCACAGGAAGGGCAGTAGGAAGCCCCCAGGAGCAAATCCACCATAAGGGAGAAGGGAATCTAGCACTTTGCTGTAGTTTCTAATGTTACTGAACACCAGGGGTCCAGGCTGGGTCCTGTTGCTCACTGCACAAAAAGCCAATCACTGAGACGATGAGTATTGACATGGGAAGAAGGCTTTATTATATTGCGGGTGACATCAGCCAGAGACACGAGAGCCAGATCTCAAATCCATTCCTTCTTCCTCACTAAAGTTACAGGTTTATACAGCCAGAAAGGAAAACAGGAAGGGCAAGGAAAAGGAGTTGGTCAGCAGGCAGCAGGTGTGTTTCATTGTACAAATGTAAATTTGCTTCAATTCTATTGGCATGTGGCTTGTTGGAAAATCAGGCCAGTTTCACTGAGAGAGTGGTGCTCTGGGTATGGTATATCATGGCCCCATACTCCTCAGCTCAGGCCCTGGAGTGGGAACCTGTGAATATGAATTGAACTGCTGAATCACTAAATCCTAGAGCTTTGTGGGCCAATTAACTTTCCCTCCAGACACTTGTCTAAATAACTGGAAAACACAGAAGGCAGTCTTCTCCTAATTTGCAATCTCTGGTCTGAAAACATGGTGGGTGAGCACCATTTTCCCTAGCCTCAGCTTGCAAGCTATTTCCAACTTCCCTGCAACAAAAAGGCACAATGAATGGTAGTGATGGACAAGTTCTGGTCTGATTGATACCTCTGTAGGACAGTTAGGGCCTGAGGCTGCAGATGCTCAGGCCAGCTTACCACGACAGTGAGCAACTAATGGACCCATTTAGACACCTACCAGTATTTTACAGAAATTCAACCCTGGAATTCCTGGAGATGCCTAAAGAGGCTGGCTGTAGCCAAGCAGGAGGGGCTCAGAGCCATGGAGATCTGTGTGCGAGTAATGCTAACGGGCTCTGTGGCTGTGAGTACAAATGGGAAAAGCCTGAGATACTAAAGCTGCAGCTCCTCATTTGCTCTCCAGCCCTTCCCCTGTACCACCTGTAAAGCAGACACTCAAAGCTCTCTTAAAACCTGAGCAGTTACATGAAGAAGCACTTCTCCAATGTATTCTCCTGAATACACACTTGAAATTTCTCTTTCAAGACCAAAGACCCCACAAAAATGGACCAAGAAGTTACCAGAGTAACATACTCGGGTCCAGTTAGCTCGAGAAAGAATAATTATAGGATGTTTTGAGAGACTCTATTATACCATTCCCTGTTTAACTTGCAGAAGCTAATGCTGAGAGGGTTCCAGGACAGCTCTCCGTGAAGTCTTGATTCCAGCAGCTGCCTGGTATAGAGCAATGGCTCCTAATCCTGCAGCACATTAGAGCCCCCAGGGGAGTTTTTTTTAAAAATACTGCTACCTGGGCTTCACCCCAGATAAATTAATTCAGAATGTCTGGGGGTGAAGCGAGGACATGATATATTTTTAAATCTCAGCAGGTGATTTGAGAATCTGCAGTAGGGATTGAGAACTACTGGTATGGAGGAAAGAGGCCAGGATTGATCATCAGAAGACCCCACTTAGTTTCTGCAAGATTTCAGCTGGGTAATTTTGGTCAATTCCCTGACCACTCCTGGTTGTGGTTTTCATATCATTTCTAAGTTTCTTTTAGGCACAAAAATTTGTATGTACATTCCAGCATTGCTTATAACAGTAAAAAAAAAAAAAAAAAAAAAAAATGTTCTAAATATCCAATAGAGGATTAATTAAATAAATCACGCATACCCAGGTGCTAGAATACAGTGCAAACATATAAAACGACATTAAGTGAAACAGCAGATTATAAAATAGTTTTACTCTATGACCTCATTTTTGAAACCAAATGAAAAAATTATATAGATATGTATATGGTTGCAAGGATATACACCAAAATCTTTAGTTTTTCCTTTCCTGATGAATGACTTTCATTTTGTTCTTTTTACATGTCTGTTTTCTAAATATTCTGTGGTAAATACTAAGAGAGAGAAAAAATCTATCCACACATGTCAAACCTTGAATATCAGTCAAATATAGTTGTAGAAAATCTCAAAAATAATTATATCTCTATAGGTAGTGCTTTAGCTTTTATATTTATTAGGAAGATATATGCAAAAACTGGCTGCTTTGCTCGTCCTCTAGGTTACCTACAAAAATGTACTAACCTTAGACTTGTTCATCTTCCTGATTTGAAGACCGAAGATCTAGGGAGAAGATGGAGAAGGCATTTCTCCTGCAGTATTTGTTCTGGGTCCTGGCGGGGCTGCCCTCATTTCATTGGAGAGAATAATGAGAGAGGAAGCAGAAGTGAGAAAGTCAGGAGACCAGGGAGCCAGGAGAGAAGGCTCTTGATCTGTTTTTCTTCCCTAGAGCATCCTGTGATATTTTTTGCCTGGTGTATACCATGGTGATTATGAAGATAAAATAAGAGACATCAGTGAAAAAGATTAGGTCACATTTAAGCACACAATTGTTCAATAAATTTTCATTCACTCACACATGCCTTAAGAGCTACTTAACAAACATGTGACTTCAGAGAATTATCCCCTGTGAGCCTGAGTTTCCACCCCTAAAAAGGGGAGGATAGTCTGGGTACGGTAGCTCAGGCCTGTAATCCCAGCACTTTGGGAGGCCGAGGTGGGCAGATCACCTGAGGTCAGGTGTTCGAGACCAACCTGGCCAACATGGTGAAACCCCGTCTTTACTAAAAATACAAGAATTAGCTGGGTGTGGTGATGTCAGCCTGTAATCCCAGCTACTCAGGAGGCTGCGGCAGGAGAATTGCTTGAACCCGGGAGGCAGACGTTGCAGTGAGCCGAGATCACACTATTGCACTCCAGCCTGGGCGACAGAGCGAGAGTATATCTCAAAAAAAAAAAAAAAAAAAAAAAGTGGGAGGGAGGATAATAATGGCACCAATTTCACTGGATTGCCATGAGAATTAAATGATGTGATATAGATAAAGCACAAAGCAAAACATAGAGCACATAGGCCGGGCGCGGTGGCTCAAGCCTGTAATTCCAGCACTTTGGGAGGCCGAGACGGGTGGATCACGAGGTCAGGAGATCGAGACCATCCTGGCTAACACGGTGAAACCCCGTCTCTACTAAAAAAATACAAAAAACTAGCCGGGCGAGGTGGCGGGCGCCTGTAGTCCCAGCTACTCGGGAGGCTGAGGCAGGAGAATGGCGTGAACCCGGGAGGCGGAGCTTGCAGTGAGCTGAGATCTGGCCACTGCACTCCAGCCTGGGCGACAGAGCGAGACTCTGTCTCAAAAACAAAAAAAAACAACATAGAGCACATAAAAAGTATTTAATACAGGCCAGCTATTATTATTATCACAACATATTCCAGTATTCCTTAACCAAAAATACTTGCGGCATTGATAACACTGTTATTGTAATCCAGAAAAAGAGAATTACAAAAACTTAAGATTACAGCTTTAACAATCTGGCATGGAATGATAAAAATAGTTTGGGAGGTTATATTTTGATTAGAAAAATGTACTTTTTTGCCATTTTAATACCAAAAAAAAGAATTATTTCAAGTGTTTAAAAATAGTCCCTCTAAGGTCTGACACCAAAAATAGAATATTTCATTTCAGAAAGAATGCCTTAGAGAAATGATGTGCTGCCGATAAAGGAAATTACACTAGAAATGACTTGGGGTTTAAGGCAAGTATTTTTCTGTTATAAAAGTGATTAGGGCTTTAGAAATGTTTTCAAAATGATATAGTATACTCACCTCATATAATGAATGTATCTTGACTTTTTGTCAGACTCAAGATTCAAGAGAACCAGGACTGGGTACAGGAATGGGGGAAAAGAAACTCTAAGATATTGTTGGTTTCAGATCACGGGCTTTACTGAATTAAATAGGTTATAAGAACAATATAAACCAGTGGTTACCAAGCTTGTGATGCCCATTGGAATCGCCTGGGAAGCCTAAAAAAAAAATGCCAGTGTCTGGCTCCCACCCTCAGAGATTCTGATTTACTTGGTCTGGAGCATGGCCTGGGTTCCAGAATTTTTAAAATACCTCCAGGTGTTTCTGATATGCAGACAAGTTTGAGAACCACAGACATAGACAAGGGATCTATTTGAACAAGTATAGTCCCCAAGAAGGGCTGTCTGCCTTCCTCTTTCACCAAGGCAAGTGACCAGATTCTGGATCCTTGCTGTTCTAGCGTCATGTCATCTTCCATTCTCTGCATCTCTGCTTCAGTTTTCACAGCCCTCCTTTAGTTGTGTTTCTGCATCACATGGCCAGAAAACTTCCATTTATGGCTACTTAAGAACCTCCATGGGCAGGTCTTTTATACCAATTCTATACTTCAGGACTTCTATACCATTTCTATGCCAGGTGACATCAATGAACCAGGAAAATATGTTTCAACCACATTAATTTTTGGTAGAAGCCAAAGTGTTCAGATGGTGTCTTTGAAGGATCACCAGGCCAGGAGCTGTGGTCTGAACTGTTCTGTGTGCATGCACCTGTCCTTAGGAGAGTGAGATAGTCGAGTCAGATGTAAACTTAGCTTTCAAATTGAGGAAAAAAAAAAAAAGGATCTACTCATCTTTACAACATACTTTAACTGTATTGCTCACATTGGAAGTAATGATATAGGGGGCCTTTTAAAAACTAGAATTTGAAGCCAGAAGTATTTTATCTCCCAGGTTTATCTGAAAAAGAAACTAGGAAATATGTAATGAATGTAGATTGCATACAAAATGAGATTATATAGAAGATACATTATTGGCCTAGAATGACAAAAATAGCTTCAAGATTTAAAAGTGCTTTCATGATAAAAATAATCTCACATTGTCCTTGGAACATACCTGTGCGATATTTTTATTCTTGTGTAATAGATGAGGAAATGAAGGCTCACAAAGATTAAGTGTCTTGCTCAAGGTCACATAG
Source organism: Theropithecus gelada (assembly GCF_003255815.1). NCBI lineage: Eukaryota > Metazoa > Chordata > Mammalia > Primates > Cercopithecidae > Theropithecus > Theropithecus gelada. Next base: position 61,738,137 of record NC_037673.1, read on the forward strand.
GCAATAAATGCTAGTGTCAGTGCTTGAACTTACATCCCCCTGATTCAAAGGCCACTATACTTTCCACTGTGCCATGACTGGAAGTACAAATCGTGTCTAAATGTGGTTCAAATTTATTAGGTTATTTATAATTTTTGCTTTTCCTTTCATTTTACTTATAACTGCCAAGAATAGACTTAGCTCTGTTATTAATCAGTAATTGAGGAGATGTGTCAATAGAGTTTTTTTTGTTTGTTTGTTTTTGTTTTTTTGCAAGCAAGAGCAGGTGGCTTTAGATATATTTATTAGGTAGAATAATTTATTGGAATCATTGTTCCAAACAATGCAAAGGGAATCATTGCAATCACATGGGGAAATGAGAGAAAAGGGATTGGAAAGTGGACACGAACCTAGGAGAATGCACAGGCTACATAGCTGAGACAAGCTGGCCAGGATGTTGCCCTAGCCAACACCACTGATGGATGCTGCTGCCCTAAATGAATCCTAACTACCCCTTCCTCTTGGGTCAAACACTCTAGCTTCAAAGCTCTGGTACAAACACCCAACTGGTCATGTGCAGCATCCTGGTTGCAGGGAGTAGGAGAGGAAAGACTGTCCCCATGGAAGGAAGCTTCTATAGTGGACATTGTATACCCTCAATACCATCAATAATGGGGAGTCCCTCAATAGGAAGAAGGATTGAATGTAAGACAACCAAAACAATGTCTCCTGCAGAACAGTAGTTCAAAACTATATGTCCACATCCTTCTATTTTTCTGCAGTATTAGAAAATCTTGTAAGAGAGGCTTCCAAGGAAAATTACAAGCTATTTTAAAAAGAATACTTTATTCACTCTTAATTTTAAAAATCTGTGGTAGATAACAAAGTCATTGGAGACACAATCAATTTGCACACTGAGAAAAAGAAATACAAAACTTGAACCTGGGGAGTTTGTTATTCAACATCTTCCAAATTAGGAAGTCTGTGGGATTACACTCGTTCATTTTCTAATCCAGCTCCAGTCTGTGAAGAAGTCACCCCATGCAATAAGGTCACAGCCATTCTTGGGCACAGTGTGGAAACTTGCTCCTTATTCATTTATTCATTCATTCATTTGTTCAGCCTACATTTATTATGCACTTTTCTGTGTCCTAGGCACTGAGGTTTCCAGCACCTGCTTCTGAGAAAATGAGGATAAAAATTCATAGATCCTGAAAAAAAGTCTTGTTTGTGTGTATGTATGGTAGGCTTGTTCTCACGTGATTTTGATGTTGTGTATGTTGCTATGCAAGAATTAGAGATAATTTAATTTTTCAAACAACATAGGGTATTTAAGTAATCTAGAGAACTCACTTATTAATAATATTGGAGTAGCCTATTTACTAATATGTTTAAACATTGTTAAAATTTTTCATCATCTTGGAAATTCCCCTTCTGCTCTATCCTTTAGTTTCCTACCTGCTAGAGTTTTTCTCCCCCCTCTCTCTCTTTTGCTATGTGCATACAAGCACAAGTAAAGAATAAAAATTGTTCATTGCTTATCGGGAAGTGCTATTTTTAGACAGAATCTTAGGTCTTGAAAGATTTCGTTTCATAAGCCTTTTTGGCATGCTTACTGTCTTTCAGAAAATGAAAAAGAAGGAGCTCACCAAAGACAGACTTATACTTAAAGTTGGACTAATTTGGATGATAAAAACTGAACTGGAGCTGTATATGGGAAGAGCTAAACAATGACTTGATGTTATCATTGTTTAAATCTTTTTCTAAATAGTGTAAGCACCACCACAATTTGTTGTAATATCCTTTTTTTTTTTTTTTCCTGGAGCCAAACCTGGGTTGTATCAGTCCAGTGTCTGTTTTCATAAACCCAAACAGAAGAGCCCCGTAGAACAATGAGGCTTAATCTGCAAAGCGTAGAGAGGCAGAATGGGCTTTAGAAAGAGCATTTATTCTTAGAAGAAATTGTGTAAATACCATTTCAAGTGTCAAAATAATAACCTTTTGTTTCTGAAAGTTGAAGGTACGAGCACCTATGTTTGCTTTTTTAGGTATTTGGAAAGCCATTTCCATGTAAAAACAATAAGTAAAAAGAATGATGTCTAGTTTTCTACTTCCCAGTGAAAGTAAGTGCATCAGCTGCTAAAAACTTCTATAAATAATGAAACAAAAGTTTTTCTAAATTCTTCAGTTCTCAGAAGCTACCCTTACATTTAGTACCCAAGTAAAATGACTTGAGCCCTCCTCTCATATTATTTGTGAAGTCTGTTGCCCCCACATACCCCCAACCGCCTTTTCAGGCCATTCTTCTCTAGTGTATTTGGGTAACGGAGGGCCTGTCCCACATTCACTGCTGAGTCAGCCCATGCTGCAGCCTGAATCTCTAGTGTTACCACACTGCCCCTTCAGTATTGTTTGCAGCTCTGTGTCTCTGGCCCACTTACCTCACAGCCTCACCAATATACACATACTGATTGGAATCTGGACTGCCACTCTTGTGCCTTCATTTTCCAGGGCATTGCTCACACTAGGCTGTTGTTACCAGTCCATGTGCCTTTCTGCCCAACAGCTTCTGGATGCCGTCCCTGAGAACTCTTCCGTCTTGCTATAGCCCAGGTGATGACCATACCAGTTTCTCAATTGCACCACTTAGGTAGTCCCTTCATTTCTTTCCTCTTGAATGGACCTTCATCCTCCACCTGCATTCAGAAATTCTCTTCTCATTGCTCCTGAAACATCTAGATCTGAGAGAGACTGATGTGGTTGGTGATACTCAAACTCAGCCAGAATGAGTTAGGCCCTGTCAACCCTGTCTATATTAATGAATAAGAAGCTTTGGAGACTCTCATACTAGATTTTCAGGTAAATGGCTCTATTTCCCAGACTCCATGAGCTTTGGAAAGCATATTTCATGAGTTCCATAAATATCTTCTAGAACAGGAGTTCTTAAGTTTGGCTGCATATTAAAATCACCTGTAAAGCTTTAAAATGCCTAATGCTCAGGGCACCACCCACATCAATGGGGATCACCTGGGGGATGGGACCCAAGTCCTGCCCCTGAGGTGATCCCAATGGACAAAAAAGGTTGAGAACCCCTGACCTAGAAAGCGGCAGGATGAGGAATTAAACATAAAGATCATCACCTCATATTTTTCTTCCATAAATAAAGTATGTGCAAGAGACCCAGATTTTAACAACAATTTCACATACATTCAAAGATTTATGCCTCTTTGTATTTTGACACAGTGAAGTAAAACTCTGTTAGAAGTTTAAACATTATGCCAACCTTCTCCCTCCCCACCTCATGTCTATTTCTAAGCTACAACTATTTATTCTACAATTATTCATTCAACAAAGGTGTATTGAGCACCTACTATGTACCAGGCACTGGGGATACCCCAGGAAATAAAGCAGACATGACTTACACTTGTGAAATTTATATCTGCCAGAGGGCACATATGATAAATAAGAAAGCAAATCAATAAACAAGATTATTACAAAAGTGGGATGTGGCTAAGGACAGTAATAGAAAAAGGATAATATGAGAACAAGTGTGCTGCATCTGTGGGTGGAGGAAAAGAGCAGCTGATTCAGGTACCCAGGAAAGTCCTTTTTGGGAAGATGACATTTGAGGTGAGATCTGAATGGTAAAGGAGCCAGTCATGCGAAGATCTGGGGCAGAGCATGCCAGGCAGAAGGAGGAGTGAATGCGAAGACCCTGAGGCAGGAACAAACTTGGCTAGTTCCAGAACCTGACAGACTGGAGTGTGGTGAGAGGCAGGAACGCAGGACAAGACAAGGTCAGGAAGGAGTTAGCAACCAGCCTGGCAGGGCCTCGCTAGGTCACAAGAAAGAGTGGATTTGATTTAAAATGCAGTGAAAAGCCACTGGAGGATGAGATTTATGTTTTTAAAATGTGTAAGAAAAGACTGTACAGGGCAACAGAGGAATTCGTCCCTCGGGTAATAGTTGCTTATTTTAGAGGTAAGCAACTGTTTAGAGGTAAGACCAGCAGAATTTGCAGAAGTGTTGCAGGTTGGAGGGGGAGTGATGAGAATGAGGGAAAGGGGAGAATCAGAAACAAGTGTTTGGTCTGAGTAATGGATTTGATGGTGGTGCTATGCCATGAAACAGGGAGGTCTAGGTGAGGTGCCCTTTGGCAGATGAGAGAGCAAAAAACCAAAAGCTGTGTTTGAAGATAATAACTTGGTGATTCCTTTCAGCATCCATTAATATCCATTAAAAGATAATGTCCATTAGGACAAATCTGGAGCTCAAAAGAAAGGTCAGGGTTGTAAATTTAAATTTGGAAGGCACTGGCATGGAGGTGGTATTTAAAACTTTGGGACTGGATGAGTTCATGTAGGGAGATGATGTAGAAAGAAAACAAAGGAGAGCTAGGGGCTGGGCACTGAGGTGCTCTTAAAGCCTAGGAAGAGAAGGAAGATCCAACAAAGGCAACTGAGTAGGGTCCAGGGATTTAGGGTGATAGGGCCCTGGATGTCAAGAGAAAAACTGTCGCAGATGGAAGGTGTGACAGTTTTAACAATGCTGCTGAAATTTCCAATAAGATAAGGACAGAGGGACCAGTGGATTTTGTGAGAGAGGTCCTTGGTGTCCTTGACATGAGCAGCCAGAGGAGCACTGGGAACAGAAGTCTGGATTTGAGGGCTGAAGAGAAAGTGAGATGTGAGGAAATGGAGGCAGTGGCTATTGGCCCATCTACCAAGAAGTTCTGCTCTTCATGGAAACAAGTACTTATTCCCTATCCTGATCTAGACCTCTGAATATACAGATCTATTAAAGTGTGCACATTTTTCTTGTTAAAGAACAAGTGTATACACTAGATGCCTGATCTCAGCTTAAATATACTCAGTGCATCCCCTGTTTGACATAATGGCTACAAGAAACTTGAAACTTGAATGAATGCTAAGGAGAGGATTAGCTCTGCTGTCACCCCATGTAGGAATAACTTCTGGAAAGATGCTCCCTCCCAGCCCCACCGCTTCAACTAACCATCATAATCAAAGAGCAAAATATATGATCCCCTTAAAATGCCTATAAAGAAAAAAAGAAAGGTTGATTATTAAATGACAGGAGAGGTTATCCAACATAGAAAGCTTCAATTTTAAATAGCACAAAGTAAGACTTTCTCACATTCCTATTCATTTCAACTTAAAACCTGAATAAATTCACATAGCTTTTAGCTGAACGAGATTTTCACTCTCCTTCCATAGCAGAGAGGAAGACATACATCCTCCTTTATGGAGATTAAATGGTCCTGCCAATATCTTTTAGATTATGACCTCAAGAAGCAACGGAATATTTGGCCAGTTATTGTCAAAGGAGCAGCTTAATATCAGCTTTGAAAAAGGCAAAAATCTACTTTATTGGAAGAGAGTCTTGGGATTCAAAATGGGTAACACAAAAAGTCTTGAAAATACTTAGCTGTCTGGGGTGTCTATGTAGACAAGCCCTTGGGGGTACAATTGTGATGGAAATAAATTACTCTACAGGTGCCAATTTAAGTCTGTATTTTGCAGAGAAGGATAATTTGTAACTCTCAACGTCAAAATACAGTGGTCTTGCCCTGTGTAGCAGGGCTTTCAGAACTGAAGTCCAGAAGTGTCTTTGGTTGGTAATATCCTCATTAAACATCAAGGAACAGCCAAAAAGTAGCTCATGATATTGGGGCAGGGCTGAGTTTGAAGACAGAAGCCCATAGCCGTACCAGTAAAGGGAAGATATTTCTGATTTCTGCAGACAAACTTCAATTGGGAGCAAGAGCTTGTGAGTACAGTGAGGAAGTGGAGAGCATATAGGAAATTCTGAGAGGGACTATGTGAGAAATCCAACGAGCACCAGATATCTCAGGTTAGGGAGCATGGAGAAAAAGAAATTATGTTAACTAGGGTGATTATGTTCCTTATGGTGTTTATTGCCACACACATTCACAATAAAAAATCCAAATACCTTTATTAACAGTAGTAGTTGTTCTTATAGGATGAAAATCTTCATCTTATTTACATGTATCCTTGCAATTCAGTTCAAGTCACAGACTACTTTCAAAACAAAATATATCAATAACATAGAATACCTACACTTCAGGTGCTATAGGTATTCTTTTAACTGACCTTCACTTACCTAACTCACCGGATTAAGGGAAACTTTCTATTCCCTCTGTGAAACCTATTGACTAATGCCCTGGTTATCAAGCTACTTCTAGTACCAGATATGGACTTCTGACCCACCCGTTGAATTGTATGCTTATCAAGAGTCAGCTATGCTGGTTTCCAAATCTGTTTTTGCCGTATTTTGATTAGGTGATTTGATGAAATAGGAGGGCAAAAAGAGCTGTTAACATAAAAATTAATTTGATGAACTAGTAAGAAAAGAAATGCTATCAAATTTGGTGTGGCCAAGATAACTATAAAAGACTGTAACAAATAATCATAACATTCTAGAAGGATTCTGCACTGCGTGTGCATCACAAGTATCTTCAAGTTTCTTCTAGACTTTAAAGAAATTGAAACTGGAAATTGGAGATGATGTTTTATGTGTCACTTCTCAGCCTTTTGGCTAAGATCAAGTGGAGATAATGTATAATGAATATGGTTCTTGCCAGATGAAGAACTCCAATCAATGGATTCATACTTAAAAAGAAGACCTTAGTCCAGGGGTGTCCAATATTTTGGCTTCCCTGGTCTATGTTGGAAGAAGAATTGTCTTGGGCCACACACAAAATACTAACACTAATGATAGCTGATGAGCTCAAAATAAAAATCGCAAAAATAAATCTCATAATGTTTTAAGAAAGTTTACAAATTTGTGTTGGGCCACATTCAAAGCCATCCTGGGCCACATGTAGCCCTTGGGCCACGGGTTACAAGCTTGCTTTAGGCTGTCACCAGAAGACTGGTAGGTCAATGTACACTTATGTGTCTCAATCTAAAATAAGTTTAAGATATATAGTTAGAGTTGACTTTTTTACCACCCGATTACCAGTCTTGGTAAACTGGGTAGGAGAGTTTTTACTGTACCTGCTAGGGATGTTCATTTTGGGCTCTCCAAGCTTTACCTCTCCCCAGAAGCTTGGCTAAAATCATGATATTCGAGAGAAAGAGCCTAGGAATATGAGTTTCCCTAAGTTCTGTTCCTGGATCAAGACAGAGCCCCAGAAAGCTACATCATGGACCATTTTGCTTTAGATTATGTTAGAAATTCCTTCACAGATACATGATTTTAGTGTAAGACTCTTGACTTTCACTGATGATCCAGGAAAGAGTCTGTCATATGAAGAATATCTTTGCCTGCTCTGCTATGCTGCTAAAAGCATTCCATTACGCTATTCAAAGCCTGATACTTTAAGATCCACATGACAAACTTCTCTCAGTGCTAAAAATCTGCAGGCAGCCACATAGGAACACTGGGAAGAATGGAAAGACAGGAAAGAAAGAGGAGAGAACTCATAACCCTAGACAGAACTAATGTTTCAACCAAGTAAATAGAAAGCTCTTTTTTTTTAACCTCTTCTTTAACCTGTTTTCTTATGAATTTATGAATTTTAAAGTTGATAAACCTAATAAATATGCATTATTTTACCTACTTAGCTGAAACCATATACATAGCTAATTTTAATTAATATTATTATCAAAGATATGAATGTTTTTATAAAACTTAATTTTTAACTTTTTTCTGTCTCCCTAGTTTTTTAAATCTTCTAAAATTGGCTTAACTTACACACAATAAAATTCATTTTTTGTTGTACATTTCTATGAGTTTCGACAAATGTGTAGAGTTGTATAATCACTACCAACATCAAGATACAGAAGAGTTCCATCACCCCCAAAACACTCTCTCATCTTGCCCCTTCACAGTCAATCCCTTCCCCTTTGCATAGCCCCTGGCAAACTCTGATCTGTTTTTTGTTCCTACTATTTTGTCTTTGTTTTGCCTTTGTTTTGTCTTTGTCAAAATACCATCTAAGCTAAATCATATAGCATGTAGCTGGGTGTTGTTGTTTGTTTGTTTGTTTGTTTGTTTGTTTTGAGACAGACTCCTGCTCTGTCACCCAGGCTGGAGTGTAGTGGCACGATCTCAGCTCACTGCAACCTCTACCTCCTGGGTTCAAGAGATTCTCCTATCTCAGCCTCCCGAGTAGCCGGAATTACAGGCACCCGTACCATGCCCAGCTAATCTTTGCCTTCTTAGCAGAGATGAGGTTTCGCCATGTTGACCAGGCTGGTCTTAAACTCCTGACCTCAAGTGATCCACCCACCTTTGTTGGCCTCCCAAAGTGCTGGAATTACAGGCAACGTGTAGCCTTTGAGTCTAGCTTCTTTCACTAGCCTAATTCATTTGAGATTCCACTTGATTCTACTTGAGATGCATCCACATTGTTGAATGCACATTCCTTTTTATTCGTTCTGTAGCATTCTGTTGTGCAGATGTGCCCCAGTTTGTTTATCCATTCACTGTCAGTTGTTTCCAGTTTTGATGACATCTTCAGTACTACATATTGTTAGCTTTTGTTTGCTTTGCCCATTTTAAAAGTGTAGAGAAGTATCTCTTGTTTTTAATGTGCATTCCCCTAATGACTCAAGATGTGAAGAATCTGCTTATGTGCTATTTGCCATTCATACACCTTCCTTAGTGAAGTGTCTGTTTAAGTCTTTGGCTTATTATTCGTTGGTTGGTTTGTTTTCTTACTATTGATTTTTGAGAGTTCTTTATATATTCTGGATATGAGTCTTTTGTCAGATATATAATTTAATATTTTTTCCCAGTTTGAGGTTTGTATTTTCATTTTCTTAACAGTGTTTTTCACAGAGCAAATTTTTAAAAATTTTGGTAAACTAAAATTTACCAATTTTTGTCTATTATGAATTGTGCTTCTGGTGTCTTATTTAAGATCTCTTTGTCTAATCTAAGGCTACAAAGACTTTCTCTTATGTTTTCTTTTAGAAGTTTTATAGTTTTTCCAGGTGCAGTGGTGCTGGCCTATAGTTCCAGCTACCCAGGAGGCTGAGGCAGAAAGATTGCCCATTTCTGGGCTGCAGTTAATTATGCCTATCAGGTGTCTGTACTAAGTTTGGCATCAATATGGTGACCTCCCGGGACCTGGGGACCACCAGGTTGCTTAAGGAGGGGTGAAACAACCTAGGTTGTAAATGGAGCAGGTCAGAACTCCCGCGCTGATCACTAATGGAATTGCACCTGTGAATAGCCACTGCATTCCACTCTGGGCAACACAGTGAAATCCTGTTTAAAAACAATTTAAAAGTTTACAGTTTTATATTTTACATTTGGGTTTGTGAACCATTTTGAGCTAAATTTGTGAACTAAGTATGATGTATAGGTTAAGTTCATATTTTAAAATATGAATGCCCAATGTTTCAGTATTATTTGTTGTTGAGGTTATCTGTTCTTCATTCAACTGATTTGCATAATTTTATAAATCAGTAAAATCTAGTTTTAATGAAGATTCTTTTTGATTTTAGAAAATTTTAAAACTTAAAGACAGTAAAGCAGAAAAATATTACTTATAATATTATCTCCCAAAGAATAGCAATTGATTATATTTTGATATTTTCTGTAGTTGGTTTTTTAATTCCTTTATAGTTAAATAATACACATTTTTACTGTAAAAATAATGTGTTTATTGCAGAAAGTTTATAAATTACAGGGAAAAGCACAAAGAAGAAAATTAAAATTACATCCTCACGTATACAATTTGTTCTTTTGTCTACATACATATTTACTATGTTCTTTTGTCTACATACATATTTACTAAGATTGAATTCATATTGTATGTACCACTTATAATCTTTTTTCATTTAACAGTGTAATAGTAATTTGCCATAACTTTATTTGTTTTGTTTTTTAACCAACCAAACAAGCAGCAGTGAACTTCCCATATCTTTAAACTTGATAGACCATGTGTAGTGTTTTATGGACTATAATAAAATACCCAATCATTTATCATTAATTTTCACTTTTTTCAATTATAAATGTGTCAAATAATCCTACATAAAACTTTATAAATATATCTGCTTTTTTCTTAGTATGAATTTATAAAAGTAAAATACAAGTCAGAGAGTATTACTATATTGACCTCCAAAAAGATTATACTAATTTGTTTTCTTCAGTTCAAGTCCTCTGGGAACCAGACACTGAGATGAAATTAGAAATGCAAGATTATTATTGGGGAAACTCTTGTGAATGATGAAGGGGAGAGAAAACAGTGGGAAGACAGGATGGCTTTCATCAGGACTGACACTTGTGAAAGAACAGGAGGAAGAAAGGAGGAAGGACTACGAAGAGCCATGCAGCCTTAAAAAAAAGCCTCAACCAGGCCAAGGGGAAGACCCTAAGCAAAGAAGACCTGCTAGAGGAGTCCTGCATTGAACAGAGTGACCCAGTTCTAGTCATATCACCATGCTTAGTCAGTGGCTAGTGATTCTGGAGAGCTCGGTGTTGGCATGAACACTTCTGTGGGTGTGTTAGTTCATCCTTGCATCACTATAAAGAAATACCTGAGACTGGATAACACTTTTGTGGGTGTGTTAGTTCATCCTTGCATCGCTATAAAGAAATACCTAAGACTGGATAATTTATAAAGAAAAGAGGTTTAATTGAGTCATGGTTCTGGAAGTCATATATGAAGCATAGTGCCAGCCTCTGCTTCTGCTGGTGACAGCCTCAGGAAGCTTACAATCATGGCAGAAGGCAAAGGAGAGCTAGCATGCCACATAAGAGTGGGAACAAGAGAGAGAGCAGGGGGAGGTCCTAGAAGCTCTTAAACAATGAGATCTCATGGGAACTAACTGAGGGAGAACTCACTCATTACCAAGGGGATGGTGCTAAACCATTCATGAGGGATCCACTCCCATGATCCAATTGCCTCCCACCAGATCCCACCTCCAATACTGGGAATCACATTTCAACATGAGATTTGGAGGGACTAACATCCAAGTCAAGCCACATCAATGGGTCCCCAAAACACAACAGCTGTAGGTGGTGAGCTCACGGACCCTGCACAGCAGGTTCTCTCCTCCATGTCTGCCACATTCACTTCCTACCAGCAGTGGAGATGAGAACAACTGCATTCCAGGATCCTGGTCATCATCATAGGGTATTCTCATCATCTCAAGTGTGGCTAATGTAATACACAGAAAATTGCATCTCATTTTTTCACATTTATTTTGAGTTTTCTCAGTTAGAATGTAGTTGTACTTATACTTATTTACACTTTGTATTTCTCCATTTGGCAATTACTTATCACCTTTGCCATTTTCCTACAGTAGCATTAATTTTTTTTCAGTGATTTTTTTACTCGATATACTAAATCTACCTCTGTCAAATGCATTGCAAATACATTCCCCCAGTTTGTTCTTTGGCTACCAGTCCTCTCCCTCTGGTTCTTCTTTTGATGTTTTAAAATTAATTAATTTGCTTAGAACAAGCTTCCCTAAGTAAAAATCAGAAATCATTTCAGATATTTTCTATTCTAGTTTTTTTTAATGATTTTTCCATCTTATTTTTTGTTGTAGTATATAATCTGAGGTAGGAATTCATGTATTTCTAGATATTAACCAATTTTCACAGCATTTTTTAAAAATAATCTGTCCTCTCTTTCTCTGTTCTGGCATGCTGCATTTGCCATCTTCTTATTCCTTATATATGCTTCGTGTTAACGAAAGAGTTGAAAGTTTAAAGTAGACTTGTCAGTATCATTCGTCTCACCCAACACCAGACTTTACTAATGATACAAAGGTACTGGCAAGAACCGACATGGATGAATTACTGAAGGTGCCTGAGTCTACCAGATGCAGCTCCCCAGAACTTCCCCTTCTCTTACATTAGGATATGTTTTGGTTCAGAGTAACAGCTGAGTTCTGAACAATATGTGAACATGTTGTTTTTTTTTAAATGCCATTTTGGTTTTGGGGTTCCCAGTTTTATATTCCTTTAGTTAGATTTAAAATGCTTACAGGACTACCTCCCGATCTCTAGCCAGCCATGCCCCATAAATCCATAAACTACTACTTTATTTATAATACATAGTCTAGACAGATCAAGTCTATTCTGCCCAAAAACATTATTTTAGATAGGGACTCTCTGGTATCTTTCCACTAATTTAAAAGCCATAACATGTTTACGAGGAGCCCTGGTTGAGGTCAACCATCCCCAAGTAGGGAGGAAGGAGTCTCAGGGCTGCTGTTAACCCTTTGTTTTCCACGTGGACATGGATTGATTTACCAGTAAAAGGAAACATTTTATATCTCATCCAGCACCATGAATTGAATAATCTGAGCTCTATGGCTATAATTCATCAGCATTTTATAGCACAGCATTTTCATCACAAGAATGGGCAAATAAGTAAATGCAAAGTTATTAAGTACATGATGCTTGTCTCTTTTATATCCATTGTCTCCTTTTGGCCTCATATGACTCTGTGAAGTCAGTGTTTGGGGAGAACTCCTTTACACTGTTGCAGATATTTTCTTCCATGTGGAAGTAGACCCATTAATGCCATATTTATGATCTTTTTGAACCATAAAAGGAGGCATATCTCCATCTTGAAAATGGCACAACACTGATAGTTCATATTTAAAAGTGCTTAGAGTATATATGATATATGCAGGTATCTATCTAAAAAAGAAAAATGGTGGAGTAATTGCTCTGAGGACACTCATAGGAGACTTATGTTAGAAAAGACCTCTACTGGTAAAATATGACCATGTTATCTATATTTTGTGTAGTGAGCCAGATTGTTGAATGTTGGGAGCTTACTTTTGTCAATGTCAGCAAAGACAGAATCAAAAGTACAACATTTCACTCTAAAGTAGACAAGATTCTTTTAGTTGCAAGTGGCAGAAACTAATGCTGAACTGGCTTAGGCCAAAAAGAGGATTAATTGGTGCAAAAACTCCATGAAAGTGTTTAAACTAAATGTGGGAAGGATAGGCATATGGGTAACTCACAACTAACTGAATCCAGAACTTAAACACCATGAGAATTATTTGTTTCTCATTTCTGTGACAGTTCATTATCTCTCACTCAAGACAGCTTCCTCTACCTGCAGAAAAAAAGTTAAAAAAAAAATCCCAGAAAAGAAACAGATTTGTGCCTATCTCTGGATTAATCCATTAGGGGCAGGGGACAGGTATTATGATTTACACAGCTTAAGTCCAGCGTCTAGCTGTAACCAATCACCTGTGGATAGGGTGTCAGTGTCATGCAAGAAAATGACAGGTTGCAGGAGCTGCATAAGTGGAGCAGGGAGAGCCATGTTCCCAGGGGCTGCTGTGCCCCAACAAAAGTGAAGGTTGGGTAGGGCAAGAGCAAGGGTGTCCACTCTATCTTCCCTGTAAAGAATGAAAAGAAAAGGGAAGGGCAGAGGCCATTAAACTATAGGCTTTAATCACTAACTTTTGAGCCAGAGGTCTAGTTTCTGTGGCCAAAATAAAATCCCTGGCATCTCTATACAATAGGTAGACTTTCAGCATTTTTTAAAAACTTTTGAATGGTTCCCTTTCCAGAAATGCCAAAAAGATAATGCTTTAGAAACCTTTTGATTTACCGATCTCTGTGAATAGCAGAGTTACATGTGTAAGTGCACTAGTGATATTTGATATATTGTACTTTAGAAATGATTAACTTACTCTTCATTCATTCAACAAATACTGAGCCAATGTGTCAGGCATTGAATTAAGCACTGGGGCACAAAAGTGAGCAAGACACAGTTCTTGCCTTCATAAAGCTTATGCTGCAGTGGGAGCAAAAGAAGCAAACAGGTGGTGAAAACAGTATGATGCATATCATCCTAGGAGATGTACTGGGATCTCACAGGGATGGTACTTAATGCTGGTTAGGAATTTTAGGGAGGATTTCCCAAAGAAAGTGATATAGATATCTAAGATGAGACTTGAAGATGTATAGAAGGCTAGGCATTGTTGCTTCTGTCTATAATCCCAGCACGTTGGGAAGTTGAGGCAGGAAGATTGCTTGAGGCCAGGAGTTTGAGACCAGCATGGGCAACATAGTGAGACCCTGTCTCTGCAAAAAAAAAAAAAAAAAAATAGCCAAGGGTGGTGGTGCATGCCTATAGTCCTAGCTACTTGGGAGGCTGAGGCAGGAGGGTCACTTGAGCCCAGGAGTTCAAGGTTGCAGTGAGCTTTGATCATGTAACTGCACTCCAGCCTGGACAACCAAGTGAGGCCCTATCTCTTAAGAAGAAGAAAAATGACCATGTACGAGTTGGTAAGGAAAAAGGAGTTGAAAAAAGTGTGATGACTAGAAGAACATATACAAAGGCTCTGGGATGCCATAAATCATGGCACATTCTAGAACTTTAAGTAGTTTGACTCTAAGGCCGTAGTAATCAATGAGCAGAAGAAAATGACTGGACTGAAGAGGTGGGAACCATGTTGTAAGACACATTAAAGAGTTGGCTTTTGGCCGGGTGTGGTGGCTTATGCCTGTAATCCCAGCACTTTGGGAGACCAAGGTAGGTGAATCACGAGGTCAAGAGATTGAGACCACTCTGGCCAACATGGCGAAAACTCTATCTCTACTAAGAATACAACAGTTAACTGGGTGTGGTGGTGGGCACCTATAGTCCCAGCTACTCAAGAAGCTGAGGCAGGAGAATAGCTTGAACCCAGGAGGCGGAGGTTGCAGTGAGCTGAGATCGTGTCACTGCACTCCAGCCTGGGCGACAGAGTTGGCTTTTATCCTGAGGGCAATAGAGAACCATTGAAGAGTTTTAAACAAAGCAATAATATAATTAAATTTGCATCTTAGAAAGTTTACTCTAGCTATACTGTAGAGAATAAGTGGAAAGGGAGCAAAACTCACGAGGATCCCCGCATAATTTATGTGGGCAGTGATGTGAACCTGAACTTCATTAGTAAGAGTAGAAAGAAGCAGAGGAAATTAAGTATAATTCAAATGGTAGATTCAAAGTGGTTAACTGCATCTGAGAAGAGAAAGAAGGGAATAAACTAAAGATAACAGGATAACTCATAAAATTCCAGCTTGGTCACCTGAGTAAATGGGAATGCCATTCATTGAGCTAGGGCTTATGAAAGGAGATTTGGGGGTGAGATAATAATATGGAATTTGGGGAACTTGTGAGAAATCAAAGTGGAAACGCCTAATAGGCTGCTGGATAAATGGATCTGGACCTTGGTAAAGTGCTCTGGGCTGGAAATAAACGTTACAAGTGTTAATGAAAGTAATGGGGTTTGAGACCAGCCTGACTAATATGGTGAAACCCCATCTCTACAAAAAATACAAAAATTAGCCAGACATGGTGGTGTGCACCTGTAGTCCCAGTTACTCAGGAGCCTCAGACAGAAGAATTGCTTGAACTCTGGAGGACGAGGTTGCGGTAAGCCAAGATCGCACCACTGCACTCTAGGCTGGTGACAGAGCAAGACTCTGTCTCAAAAACAAACAAACAAACAAACAACAACAACAAAAAAAACACGCCTGACCAATATGGTGAAACCCCGTCTCTACTAAAAATACAAAAATTAATTGGGGATGGGTGAGGTGGTCAGGGAGAGTGTGTGATGTGTGATGAAGAGTGCTAGGGCAGAACCCTGCAGACCACGAAGATTAATGAACAGACAGAGATAAAACACTGGAGACCAAGAAGCAGCACCCTGAGAGGTAGGAGTAAAACCATGACAGACAGCGTCACAGAAGCAAGGAATAGAGACTTTCAAGGAGGAGCAAGAGAGGTCAACAGTGTGAAATGCTCTCAACAGGTGATAAAATAACTGAAAATAGTCCCCTAGATTTAATAACAAGGATATTAGGGACCCTGAAAATGACCATTTCAGGGAAGGGAAGAGGACAGTGGTTGAAACAAGATTGGGAGGTGAGAAACAAAGAAGGTGAACTCAGACATCTTTGAAAGAACTTTGTAAAGGGAAGGAAAGATGGGCAGATACTGAGAAGGGACACAGATTAAGAATTTTTTTTTACATGGGAGAAACTTGAATATATTTATTCTAACTTTCATGCAGTTAAAATCATCAGCAGTAGAATTTACTGTCTCTTGTGAAATTAGCAGGATATATGTACAGTAAAGCAAGTCAATGAACTAATCTATGTATATAGTTCATTTATTTCCTACATATGTATACACCTGTCTAACCACCATTCAGACCAAAATGTAGGGTATTTCCAGCACTGCAGAAGGTTCCCTCATGCCTCCTCTCATCAACCTCAACCCCAAGAGGTAAATAATCGGAATTCTGATTTCCATCACCATAGTTTTGCCAGTTCTTAAACTTCATGTAAAAGAAATCTTTCAGCATATCTGTGAGATTCATGCATGTGTTGCAAGTAGCAGTTTTTTTCTTTATTACTATATTTCATTGTGTATATGTGTTATAATTTATTCGTTTTTCTATTGAATGACATTTCAGTTGTTTCCAGTTTGGAGCTGTTGTGAAATAAGCTGCTATGAATATTCTTGCATGTATCTTCTGATGGACAAAGATTTTCAGTTCTCTTGGGTAAACATCTAGAAGCAAGATTCTGGAGCATAGGGTTGGTGTATCTTTAACTTGCATAAATAAAGCTGAACAGTTTTTAAAGGGGTAGAATCAATTGCACTCCCTAAAGCAGTGTATGGAAATCCTTCTCACCAAAGTGTGGTGTTGTCTGTCTTTTTGATTTTAGCCTTCTGGTGAGCAGACATTTTGAAATTCAGGTTTTCTGACATTATAAACCATAGCTTTTCAGTTGGTACTTATAACAATTTCAATTTCAAGTTTCCTACCTTAAGTATTTCCCATCATTGGCTATCACCTTTCCAGTAAAACAAATCTAATATTTAAAACATGTAAACATAATTCAGGATGTTTTATGAGAAATAAGTAATTTAATTATCCATTAAAGTTATCATAACAATCAGAAAAATTTTGTCAGAAATAGTCTCACCCATAATTTGAATATGTAGGAAATATTATCATCTAATGTATTAGAAAGAAGCAAGTAGCTTCTATGATGATGGAAGTTTCTCACTGATGCATCTATTCCAATTTATATTTTGTGTAAGTAGTAAGTTTAGAGGTAATGGTTCTGTTTCCTCTTCTTATTTTTATTTTAATGCTATATTTGAAGTCATCATTCACTATACTCAGAAGTATAGACTTATTTTGAAGAATGCTAATAGGTCTTTTGGGGAAAAATAATAAAATAAACTATTGACATAAAACTGAATATTGATTCTTCTATATTTTGATTCATGGTCTTTTCCTCTTTGATGCAGTTTCTGTTTGATGCAATATCTAAAACCTGACAAAGGAAATAAATATATGACAATTCAGATAATATTATCTATAATTCTTTACCGCAGCAATATAACTTATTATCTAATAATTAACTTATTGTTGCAGTAAATATATATTTGTGTTAATATTATATACAATATTGCTTGTCAATATCATCTAATAATTTATTCAATTCTCACAAGTATCATGGTAAATATATTTAGAAATCTGTTTAAACATTTCACCAAAATTAGATAGGTCACAGATTTAAGTACAAATTCTGAAGTAAAAGTGCTAGAAAATAATAGAGATACATATTTATACAGTTGAGTCAGAAAGGCCTTTATAAAAGTGACACTGAAACCAGTGAACTTAACAAAGATGTGTGACACATTTGCCTATATAATAATTTAAAATTTCTGTACGCAAGTTAAATTATACCACATAGAAACATAAATTCAAGATTTGAAATATTTTACTGGACAACCAACATGTTTGTTTTGTTGTTTTGTTTTTTTTTTTTTTTTTTTACGTTTTGAGATGGAATCTCACTCTGTTGCCCAGGCTGGAGTGCAGTGGTGTGATCTCGGCTCACTGCAACCTCCGCCTCCCGGGTTCAAGTATTCTTCTGCCTCAGCCTCCTGAGCAGCTGGGATTACAGGCGCCCACCACCACATCTGGCTAATTTTTGTATTTTTAGTAGAGACGGGGTTTCACCATGTTGGCCAGGCTGGTCTCGAACTCCTGACCTCAAGTGATCTGCCCACCTTGGCCTCCCAAGGTTGTGGGATTATAAATGTGAGCCACCACTCCTGGCCTTGTTCTTGTTTTTCTAAAGAAAGGCAAAGTCAAAAGCCCTTTACTTTTTTTTTTTTTTAACTAAGTACCCTAATTACTTCCCAAAGACCTCATCACTAAATACCAGCACATTGTGGGTTAGGACTTCAACATATAAATTTTTCAGGGGACACAAGCTTTCGGTCACACACATTCCATTTTTGGCCTTCCAAAATTTGTGTGCTTCTCTCACGCAAAATACATTCCATCCCAATAGCTCTGAAAGTCTTAACTCATTCCAGCATCACCTCTAAATTTTAAAGTACAAGGTCTCATCTAAATAACATCTAAATCAGATATGAATGAGAGTTGAGGTATAATTCATCCTGAGGCAGAATTCCTTGCCAGATATGTATCTGTGAAAACAGACAAGTTATGTAGTTCCAAATACAGTGATGGGGCAGACACAGGATAGACATTCCCATTGCAAAAGGAAGAGATAGATAGGAAGAAAGGAAGGGGTGACAGGTCCCAATCAAGTCCAAAGTTTAGCAAAACAAATTCCATTAGATGTTAAGACTTGGGAATAATCCTCTCTGGTTCAGTGCTCTGTCCTCCAGGTCAACTGGGTGGCAGAGTCAGCCTCATGGCTCCAGGTGGGGGTCCTGCCCCCATGGCTCTGCCAAGCAGTTCTGCCCTCAAGGCTTCAGGCAGAGGCCATCTGGACTGTTGATACTGAGGCAGTGGCCTTGAAATTTCTGAATCACCTTCAGGGTCATTTTTTCTTCTTCTTGAAGAACATCACACATGGCTGAATAGCTTTATCATTCCTTCCTGTCAAGTCTGAAAAGTCTGACAGCTTTCCTTCATTTTGTCCTGTCTCCATCCCCTTCTGTTCAAACTGGCGGTGTTTCTGCTCATGTAATCCCATAAGCTCTTTACTTTATCAAGTGATGGTCCAGCCACACTCTTGGTGTTCTCTTCAGAACAAGCTTTCTCATTTTTTTTTTTTTTTTTTACAATATGAGCAAGCTGAGAATTTTCTGAATCCTCAAGTTCTGGTTTCTTTTTGCTAAACAATTTCTTCTTAAATTCATCTCTCTTCTTTTACATTTTACTGTAAGCACTTGGAGGAGCCAAGTCACTCCTTCAACACCTAGAAATCTTCTCAGCTAAATACCCAATGTCATCGGTTGGTAGTTCTACCTTCCACAAAACACGAGAACACAGTTCAGCCAACTTTTTTGTTACTTATAACAAAGATCATCTTTCCTACGGTTTCCAAAATATGTTCCTCATTTCTGTCAGATACCTTACCAGAACCACTCTTAACCTCCGATATTTCTGGCATGTACATTAAAACTCTTCCAGCCTCTACCCATTACCCAGTTCCAAAGCCACTTCCACATGTTTAGGTATTTGTTATAGCAGTCTGCTCTGACTGCCATAACAAAATACCACAGACCAGGTGGCTTAAACAACAGACACTGATTTTCTCACAGTTATGAAAGCTGAACATTCAAGATCAGGATGCCAGCATAGTTGAGAGCCAGGGCTCTTTTCCTGGCTTGCAGATGGCCACCTTCTCACTGTATTCTCACTTGGCAGAGCAAAAGAGAGAACAAGCTTTCTGGTGTCTCTTTTTCTAAAGGCTCTAACCCCTCAGACTAGGACCCCACCCATATGACCTCATCTAACCCTCATCTAAATACCCCATCTCCAAATACCATCATCACACTGAGGTTACAGCTTCAACATGTGAATTTGGTGAGGGGAGATACATTCAGGCCATAATGTAGAATATTTCTCACTTTGTAAAACAAATGCATTTTAAAATATATTAAAAATGAAGTGTTCAAAATTATATAAATATTCTTTTCTAAAGCCTTTAAACCACAATACAAGCATAGCAGCAATTATCCAGATTGAATGCTGGCTCAACTAAGGTTTCATTTCCTTGAAACACAAGTCATTTCTATCTACTCTCTGTATTGGGTTTTCTGCTTATTTGTCACCCATATTCAAGAATGTTGCCCCTTCTGCCAACACAGTATTAAAACAGACAAAGATTACTGTCTGTAGAAGCAACCTGTGTCTTAAGGATTTGTTGTTGTTGTTGAGACAGAGTTTCACTCTGTCTCCCAGCCTGGAGTGCAGTGGTGCAATCTTGGCTCACTGCAACCTCTGCCTCCCAAATTCAAGCAATTCTGTTCCCTCAGCCTCCCAAGTAGCTGGGATTACAGGTGTGCACCATGATGCCTGGTTAATTTTTGTATTTTTAGTAGAGATAGGGTTTCACCATGTTGGCGAGGCTGGTCTCAAACTCCTGACCTCAAACCATCTGCCTGCCTTAGCCTCCCAAAGTGTGTGTCTTAAGGATTTTTACGGGAGTCAGCCTATATTAAGACTATAGAGTGTGCTTCAATTCATCTTTAGACATCAAGTATTTAGAAAAAATCTTTCAAATCAGCACTTGACTATTAAGACCAAAGGGATTATTCTAAATAGCTTCTGGTCATTTTTAGGTCTGAAAAATACGGTATGTTTTTCTGCATTTTGTTGAAATTTCTTTCTTTCCTTTTATTATGTGTTAAGCAGTTATTAATAATTACTTTGTCCATTATATATTAGTATTCTCTTCTTTATAGCTAATCTAAAATCTTTTACTTTTTAAATTTTAAGATCATTTTTCAATTGTTCCAATTACATATCATCTGATTCATATACAGTTTCCTCTAAAAATACATTTGTTCAGCTGACATCCTTACAGTAAGTTCATCTGTATACTAAAAATGGAACAAGGTTAGATTGACAACTGCATGTCTGATACCTTATAAACTTGATTAGAATTTGTTTTAGAAGCTGGATACGTGCCTTTATCAAAATTTTTGAAAAAATAAGGCATCTCTGCACTTTTTATCTGCATAACTAATTTTCCTTATTTTCACGTGTATTTTAAAGTGTATTCCCTTCAATGCTCAATAAAATATGTCTTTTGATTATCACAAATGGCGATAATGTGGTCTAATATAAACAGTCTAGAAAAATTTATCCCCTAAATAACATCTCCTAAAATGGTATTTTAAAATGTATCTATTAGAAAAAAATTTTGTTCTTATTTTCAGAAATGGTTACTCTTTTTTCTTCTCCCAATTCTGATTATTTTTTCCAAAGTCAGTAATATTTTCTAAATAGCTTTCCAAAACTTAGTCAGTTTTTAGACTATCTTAACTACTTCTGACATTTTCTTAATTATTTAACTTATGAAGTAGAAGGTATCTTATTGAATTTGACAGAATACTCTTTTCTTTTTCTTGTTTTCTTTCATCTTTGTACTAATTTCTCAACAAAGGAGAATTATAACTGACTTGACATACCTAACATATCTTCATTTTGAATTACCTCTATACATGAAATAAGTGTTTGTCCTGATTTGACATAATCTGGAATGAGAATTTCCGCTCTGCGTCATCAACTTTTATCACCTGGGTCTGAATTTAGATTGTGGCTTTCTGGACTTGTAAATGTTGCTATTTTCTTTCCATGGTGTCTATTGACTATTTTGTCAATTTAGAGGCTTTTGATTCTGTTTTGTTTTGTTTGAGACAGTGTCTTGCTATGTTGCCCAGGCTGGTCTCAAACTCCGGGGCTCAAGTGACCCTCCTGCCTCAGCCTCCTGAGTAGTTGATTCTGTTTTGAAGTAACATGGGACAGTTGCAAAAGCCCAGATAATTGGAAATCAGGATGTTTTTGTTTCACAGTCTTGTGCTGACCAAAAGAAAATAAATTATCAGGACTTACTTTTCTTCCTCCCTTAATAATGGCTTCCATGGGAGACTCAATATCAGATTTGCACCTGCAACCTATAATACTTAAATGTCAGTCCTTATTAATGAATCTCTAGTATTCTTGTTTTTTAGTCTGTTTGTCCTTTATTTTTGGAGCTTTACAGTTAATCTTTCAGATGACTTAATATAACTTGAATCTGTAGGACTTCCTTCCGTTCTTTTTCTTTTTTTTTTTTTCTTTTTGAAACGGAGTCTTGCTCTGTCACCCAGGCTGGAGTGCAGTGGCATAATCTTGGCTCACTGCAACCTCCATCTCCCGGGTTCATACAATTCTCCTGCCTCAGTCTCCCAAGCTGGGATTACAGGTGTGTGCCACTACACCCAGCTAATTTTTGTATTTTTGTAGAGATGGGGTTTTACCACATTGGCCAGGCTGGTCTTGAACACCTGACCTCAGGTGATCCACCCACCTTGGCCTCCCAAAGTGCTAGGATTAGAGGTGTGAGCCACCACACCTAGCCCCTTCCTTTCTTCCTTTATTCTTTTCTACCTTCTTTCTTTCTTTTCTTTCAAAATGACTTTTTTTTTCAAAATGTCAGTGACCATTCTGATAGCATGCTTGCACCCAATGTTTAGTGTAGTAGAAAGAGCCTAGGCTTTGGGATTAGAGTACCAATCCTAGACTTCATAGTTCTATGACCCCTGAGAATTAACTCAGTCTCAGTTTCCTCATCTTTAAAATATTAATAATATCTACACATCATAAGGTCTGTGTAAGATTGAGTGAGATAATGTATCTATTTCTGGCAAGACACTGGTTAGATAACCCTAAAACAAACAAGATAGTTAAGTTGTATAACGTATACAAACACCATTTTAAATGTATAACTAAGCTCACAGGAAAGTAAGAGAAATCTTCAGGGTCGAAAATGAATAGGGAATAAAAAGTGAGGTGAAAGGCAGCATGGTCTGATACAATGGCTTCCCTGAGGAAGTTCATTGACTCCATTAACAAGGGGCTTGTAGTTGGAAGATCATGTGGGAGCAGGAATTAGAACTGAGATATACACATAAAGTAATTTGCTGGATGTCTGCTCTTTGGCCCTCCAGATCTGCTCTTTGCCCTCCTCCACCCTATATCATCCCACTCCCTTATCCTCTGGATTTCAGTTGGGCTTGATCAATCAGAAACTCTGGCAGGACATTGGAAGGAAGGAGAAGAGTGAAGCCAGGGTATTTATTCTCCCATTTCCCTCTCTATAAGGTTATTTTTAACAGTCTCCCATAACTTCAGGTCACTGTTCTATACAAGGAAGCCTGCACTATATAACTCTTTCTCCTTTCAGGTGCCAGGAACCTCTTCCTCCTCTCATCCTTAGTGGTGACAGCACCATACAGCCAACCTCAAATTCCTTGGGCTTTCTGTTTGCCACCCATACCTTTATAATTACTCCCTGTATAAAGAGATGCTCTTCAAATCATCCATTTGTTTCCTGTTACAATTCTGATTCAAGCCAGGATTTTCAAAGGGCTACATGCTTAGTGAAGAGGTAGGGAAAATGTACCACCAGCCCAAGAAGATAACTAGGATGTTTGCTTGACTAGGCATCCTAAGAATCATGACTATACTGTTGTTATAGTCCAAAAGCAATACATCTCAGAAATCTACAGATAAAGTCTGCTGAATACGAGATCACAAGTTAAATTGTAAAACACACAAGGAAAGAATCTAGCAAAGGTGAAAGTGAACATGCAAAGTAAACAGCAGGATTTAGTCCTTCAAGTGCTTTAGTTAATACCATTACCTGTTAATGACTTAGAATAAATATGTCAAATTATTAAAGACACAAGATAAGAATTGAAAACATGAGACAAAAGAGTATGTAAAAAGACCAAGCATACTTGGAAAATAACTCAAATAAATTCTAAAAACGAATATATATATAAAATATATGATTAATAAAATTAAAACCTAATGCATATATTATCTACAACTAAAAAAGGTAAACTGGAAGATGGATCTGAAGGAAATGCAACAGATAAATGTAAAGATATAGAAAATATAAAAAGGGATTAAGAAGACATGAAGACCAGCATGAGAAGATCCAACATATTTCTAATGAGAGTTACAGAAAGGGAAAATAGACAATGGAATGATACCACAAAATACCAAGGACAAAGGAAGTTCTTAAAAGCAACAGGAGAGAAAAGATATTACCTACAGAGGAACCACAATACAATTAAGCTTGAAGTGAGTCTCTCCACAACAAAAATAGAAGCCAGATGACAACAGAATAAAATGTTTAGCAGATTACAGGCAACGAACACCTTGCCACACTTCACAACTGACTGTTTCCTTATGAACTAAAGGAGCTCATCACATTTTAGACAAACATATTTGTCTGTTTTACTCAATGCATATTTGTTTTGTTTCAATAGTAGTTTATTTTTTACATAGTTAAACCTGTTGATCTTAACTAAAGTTGTTTTAACCTTCAAACAAGAAACTTTAAGAAAAAAGGCAAAAATGTTTTAACGCTTACTGAAAAATACAATGGGGCAAACTGCACTGAAATTCTAGGGGATATAAATTATAAAGAAATTAAGGAGTGTATAAAATAAGTAGGAACTATTGCCAGAGAAAAAGAAAAAGATTACCTGGGATTTATAGCAAGGACTTGAGCTGAAAATGGACAAAGGGTATGAACAGACAATTGAAATAAACAAACACAAGGAAAAATATTCCACTGTGTTAATAGTTGAAAAAGCACATGGTAAAACAAGAAATTGAATTTCACACATTGTAAATTAACAAAATGTCAAAATTTAAAAACATTCAGTTCTGGTAATTCTGTGGTAAAATTGGTACACATATGCTACACAATGCTAGAAACATTGAAGTTTAAATTTACATAATTTAAATTTGAAATTCAATTTCTTAGTCCACCAGCCCATTTTAAGTGTTCCTTAGCCACATGGAAGCTAGTAGCTACCATATTGCTCAGCACAGGAAAATATTTCCGTCGTCACAGGAAATTCTGTTGGATTGTGCTGCTCTGGAGAATAGGTACAGGAGTAGAGTTGATGGATTGCTGCCATGCACAGCTTCCATTCTACTTGATACTTTAAATTGTTCCTCAATGGTTGTATCAATTTACTCTCCCATCAATCCGTACATTGCTTCACCTCCTCTTAGACATTTGCTATTTTTGTGTTTTTATTTTTCTAATCTAATGGGTATCAAATGATATATCTCACTGAATTAAATTTACACTTTCCTGATTACTAATGAGGCTGAGTATTTTTATGTCATTATTAACCTTTCATATTTCCTTTACTGTGAATTTTCTATTTATGTTTTTCCACAGCAGTTGAAATGATTTAAAGTGGAAAAATGTTTATGATATAGTGATAAGTTTAAAAAAAAAAAAAAAAAACGCAATCTCCCCCACCCCGCCACCCCACACACACACACACACACAATTGGCCTTCAGTGATTTTAACAGAGTAAAAGAAAATGTCCAGATGGTTAAAGTTTGGAAAATTTGTTACAGTTGTTAACTTAGATACCTTAAGATAGTGATATTTGGGGAAATTTACTTTTTATCTAAAAATGACATTAATGTCGCCATAATACTATTTTCTCATCTTCAAAGAGCAAAACAAATACAGTTTTGCTTGAGGTTTGGGAAAATTGCCCTACCACTTCCTAGTCTTTGTTTTTTAAGTCTTTCTCCTGGCTCCATGTAGACTGGGTGATTATTTTTCTTTATCCCTGCTATTATTTTTATTTGACATTATTCCTTTCTGGTAGAACACTGTGTGCTTGACCTAAAAAAAAAAATCCGTGTATGTGTGTGCCTCTATGTGTGTGTAGAAAGAATAGACTGCTGAGAGAAGAAAGGCATTTCGAGATTTGTATCTTTAATTAGACAACATGTTTAAATTATAAAGGAGACTGCTTTTCATAATTCTTAGTAGAGGGAAATGAATTTGTGCACATCTCTTAGAGACTTCACTTATTCATATTTTGGAAGTGTAACTTCAGTCCACACTGATACTTGTATTTCTAAGCAGTCAACTTGGAAAATAAATGACATTCTTAAAAAGTGGAACTGCACTGCTTAAAACAACAAACAAACAAAACAAAAACTGTAATGTAAAAACTAAAAGGAAAATACTTCCTGCTCACCTACATTCTTGGGACAGAATGGGCTGTGTTCTATAAGATGTTTCACTACAGCACTAGCAGCCAGCATGTGTAAACTTCCACTGGAGGAATGTGGTTACGCTCCCCCACATACCCGAGCACATTTGTCCTGATGGGTCCTTTCCTTCTGTCATATTGTCAGCCAGTTTTCTTGGTATTACTCTTTCATTTTCTGCCTGAACCAACTTTCCTAATTTCCCTCCTACTCTCTAATGAATGATGTTTTCCATCCTGATACAAGTGCTCTTTGCAGCAGGTTCAGACAGCACAGCCAGGATAACCAAGACAGGAGCTGTCTTTCTACTTTTTTGCTGAGACTTCAGGCCCCAGCGGAGGCTGCAGCGTGACATCCTTCAAGCACTTTTTATCAGCTGTAGGCATATTGGATATCTGTTATGGATCTCTGGAATTTTAGTGGTGTGAGCAGGAAGGTGACTTTGTGTATCCCCTGCCTTTCCCAGTTGCTTTTAAATGAACACATCTATAAGTGATGTATTTAGGACAGGAGGCAGAAAGCCTCTGAGTTTATCGCTTTTGACTTTGCCCTTGTCCTTGCCTAGAACATTGCCCCTTTCTGGTAATCTCACCATTTGGGACTCTTTGTTAACTTATATGCTAATTTGTGAAGTGGGTGTTGCTGCCTTTCCTTTGATTCGTAATAAGATGTCAGTTCATATTAAGACTGCTGTGACATGAGTTCAAGGACAAGAAATGAAAGAAGGCCAAAATGAAGCAAAACTTTTTAAACAAGACACTTTTAAAATTAGGATAAAACCTTGCACAGTAAAACCTGGAGTGCAAACCAAATAGGATTTGCAATCTGAATGCACACCCTCCAGGAGGCCTCCTGGAATAATCTGCCAAGCAATGCTTGGCTTCTCAGGGGTGCCTGTCATGTGGGATGCCATACCACTGTGGGCCTGGAGCCTCCCATGGTCTTCCATCTGCTTAACTTTGAGCTAAGGTGTGTGTTTGGATCTACTTACTAAGATTTTTCTAGTGTGTATCCTGAATGGCATCTGAAAACATTTTTCTCTCCATGTGTTGTCTTGGAATGTGGTTGGATGTTTACTGACACTACTCTTCTGGTTCATGGAATTACCTCTATGGCTGTATGTTATATTTGGGGGAACGCTATCGGGTTGCCTGCTTTAAATATCAACCTTACCACTGACATGTCAACATTATTAGTCCTTTCCTTTGGATGTTGGGATGCTAGGTGCCTTCTCATCTTCAGCATTTTCTTAAATGTAAATATCTCTGCTGGCATATCGTATTTCAGCCTAACACCTTAGCCGATGTTAAAGACAGAAAATAAAAGCAGAACAGGACCCAGGAATAATGGAAGGGCTGAGAGGAAGGAGGAGGACTATAAGAAAATTAGGAAGAAAAGGGAAAGAGGAAGTTCTAGTGGAAGAAATGTAAAAAGGCAAAACAAGTTTTACTAATGCAGTACATTTGCCAGGTGCTGAGCATCCTTCCAATAGTTACATTTCATTTTAATACTGTGTTGTTCCATTGACATACATGTGCATTTATTTGGTATTTACAAAATCAAACATACATGTGGGATTTAAAAACAATAACTTGTCCACTAAAAATACAATGAAAAGCCCTCCTCAAAGGAGTTGGGCAAAATCCTGGAAAAACACTCATTTTAGAGAAGCCCTGAATGGATAAAGGTTTACTGGAAGTAATTGTCATGTTTCGGAAATCATTATTTGGGATACTTGAATTCTAATCTGTCTAAATTAAGCCATATTACATAACATGTTCATCATTCAATTAGGCCCTACATATGTCACACTGGCTGTTTCATGCAAATAACTCAAACCATGAAATGCCCACTTATAACATCAAAATTTAACCTTACAGTACTTTCTCTATATCTAGTATTTAAAAACAAATTTGTTTTAATGTGTTTACAGAGGTATGGTTGTAATAGGCTAACCCAGTGGTTTTCAAGGTATGGTTCCTGGATCAGCTGACAACTTAATACAAATCAAATGATCGGGTCCCACCCCTGACCCACTGAATTGGAAACTCTAGGGATAGAGCCCTGCATTCTGTGGTTTAAACCCTCCAAGTGATTCTGATGCACATTAAAATTTGAGAACCTCCAAGCTGAATCTGTGGACTTCAAAGTGAAGTTGTGCAAGATGACCTGAAAGAAAATATCATAACTTTCTTATTACATACTCCTTTCCTAATTTCTATTTTTTGTATTTAAAAATATGTCTAATAGTTAATATCATTGTGTATACATATATATATATAATTTATCAACAAGTACATGTTGCACACTAGAGGTACATGCTTAATTTTTTACTTATAGAAATGCATGATATACAAAGTTTGAAGACCACTTGTCTCAGCATAATATTTGAAAGCTCTTGTTTTGGAAATCCAACTGAGCCATTAGTCTCTAACAATGTCATATATTTGCATTAATAATCTTCTCACTTCTAAAATGCTTTGTAAATAATTTTCAGTACTCATTTCTCCCCTCATGCAGAGAAGTCTCACATTCCCAGTAAAATGATAAGGAGCCGCTGCATTGCATCCTGACTCTTGCCTCTCCTTGGGAAAAAGAGAATAATGACAGTCCATGAACAGCATTGATGCCGCCTTCCCATTTTTTCCTCAATGCATTCATTTTTGTGTGTGCAGAAAAGAGCACAAAAAGTTAGAGAGGCTTCTATGCCCAGTTGTTGCCATATCCTTTTCCCATTCTCATTGCTCTGCTTAGATGCAGGGACTCCTGGGGGGCAGGAGCACCCTGTTCTTGTTTGCAGCTTTCCCCATACCCCCACTTACACTAACTTGCACTATCCTGGTGGTCCTCCTGTGCTAGACATGTATGCCCACTTTGTGTTATGTGTTCCTCTGAGCTAGGCAGAAAATAACATTTATACTTATTATAGGAAAAGTCAAAGAACTAGAGGAGGGCCAACTTTTAAGCCGCAATAATTTAGGGGCTCAACAAAGAAAAAATAGAACAAAATGATTATTTCATTCCAAGCACAATATTTTACAAAATGTATTCTCTCAATAACCATGCCTGGGATGAATAAACAAACATATAAATATAGTTCCGTTCCCGAGCACTCTCTCCTGGTGATGGTATGTACATAAATGTGGGTTTGAGTCCTATCACTGTGTTTATTCTTTGGGTGACTTTCAGCAACTTTCACAACCTCTCTTAAGCCTCATTTCCCTCAATCTGTAAATTGAGGATAAGGATAACAACTACCTCACAGACTCACTGTTAGAATTAAATGGGATGTAAGTGCTTAGCATGGTGTCTGGCACACAGTAAACTCCCAATAAACGTTATTATATTTTGCTAATGCTGAATTGAATGCCAAGAAATAATAAAAGCATGTTCCTAACCTCAAGTTCTTTGTCAATGAAGCTCACCAACCCTTTTTCCCTCACTAAATGATCTTGCATAATTTATGCCACTTTGAAAATCAAAAGTAATGTCTCTATTGGAGAGACTGGCCTAAACGTTTGCTAATCACTATCTCCTCCTGCCCATATGTCTGTCTGCCTGAAGAGCTATTTCCGTTCTTGAGCTAACCATTGGCAGCGGTGCACAGTCCTTTCATTCTGTTTCACCTAATGGTGCATTATACTTCATCATTAAGAAAGAAAGAAAAAATTATATGTAGATCTCCACGGTGGAACCATTTAGTTGAAAACTTGTTGGTGATAAAATGATACTACATCAAGGAAGGAAATAAAGGACTGCAAGTTTTCTATCACTATTCAGAAAAATCAATTTGTGTTACAGGAGACTTTACAATAGGTTATCATCCAATAAAAACACCATAGGATAATAATGGGAGTCTTCATGAACTCTTAGGAAAGGACTCCAGAAAATGTAATGCTTTTCTTTTTTCCCCCAATTTCATCCTTTTTTGAATAGCAGGGACTCAATATATAATATTTGCATCAATAAGTAAGAAGAAAGCTGGTAACAAAGATATAAGGTTCTCTAGGCATAATGTACAGAATTGCCTCCCTGGAACACATCCTCCATTCATTTCTGCTTGTTATGACCTTATATTTTCCATATATTATTTCACTTAAATCTTTTTCACAATGCTATGAAGTGTTATTATACTGATTTGAGGCACTGAGAGATTAAGAAACTTGCCCAAAATCACACAGTTGTGAGTAATGAAATTAAAATAGAAACCCAGGGAGGACTTTCTGACTCTGGAGCATCTGTGCTTCATGTGGAGGCTAGAAGGCGGCCTTAATGTCAATATTCTTTCCTCTTTTTGAGGAAGTGTGAATTCCCACAGTCAAGTGGACTCTCCTCCCCCAGGACTGTTGCTTTCCTTCACCAACGTGAACACTCTGAAGTTACTAGCCTTGTCCCTTTGAAAACAGTATCTGTACCACACGGACCCAAATCCATGGTCCATCCAGCACAACACCGTTTCCAGCAGTGAAACCAGGTGAGCTGGTGGGTGAGCAGGACTGGGCATCTTCCACAACGTCAGCCTTGAAAGTTCAGTTTGATCCATTTCAACAAACATGGATGGAGAGCCTTTAATGAGCCAGGCAGTAAGCTAGGTGCTGGGGAAACCCAGACAATGAGTAAAACTTCCTGGTCCTGGGGATATTGTAATCTAAGGATCTGTATCTGATAGCAAACACATTGTCTAAGAATGTTGCCCCTCCCTCTCACACTCCCTTCCTGTCTCCCCAGCTGCTCCTTTTTCCTGCTTGCACCCTCTCCCTGGATCCTGATGAAAAGTCGCTTTGGAAGTCTATCTAGCACTGGCACACCTGTGATTTTAAATCTAGGGCAATACATTCCTTGATTACTTTAAAGGGTGGAAAAGGAAAGTAGAGTTAACTACTCAAAACCCTACTGTATTATAGATAAAGATCTCTCATTTATGAATTAATCCTTGTACCCATTTATATTTTGAGCCTGGACAATCTGGTAGGGTTTCTTAAATTCATCAACTGCTTTTTCAAATAGCAATGTTATGAATTGAATTGTATGTCCCCCAAAGTCATATGTTGAAGTCTTAACCCTTATTTGGAATGTGACCTTATTTGGAAATAAGGTCATTGCTGATGTAATTTGTTAAGAAGAAATCTTACTGGACTAGAGTGGGCCTCTAATCCATTATGACTGATATCCTTATCAAAAAGGGAAATGTGGACATGCACACACAGAGGAAGCTCTGTGTAGCTGAAAGCAGAGGTTAGGGGGATGCTTTTATAAGCCAGAGAACTTCAGTGATTGCCAGAAAACTAACAGATGCTAGGTAGGAGCACAGAGCAGTTTCTTCCTCACAGCCCTCAATAGGAGCCAACCCTGCTGTCACCTTCATCTTGAACTTCCAGCCTCCAGAGCTGTGAGACAGTATATTTCTGATTACACCTAGTTTGTGGTAATCTGTGGTGGCAGCCCTAGCAAGCTAATACACAATACCTTTACTTTCTTCTAAGTGTGTTTATTTTGAACCTAAAAGGAATTCTTGGAGTTTCAAAAATAAGTCTGTGGTGCTTCTTTGACATCCTTCAAGATAATATTAACTTGGATTATTGGGCTTCACAGGCTGTGTCTTTCTAGTCTAAACATTTCTGCACTTCTTTTATTTGTAATTGTGTAATTTTTCTCCCATTTTTTCCTTCACAGAGAAGTCCATCAATGCACTTCACCTGAAGGGTATTAAACATCAATTTCACTGTTGTGTTAGTGTTAGCATCACTCTCTAGTCAAGAGAGTTAACTCCCTTTCTCTTAACAATGAATAGGAGAATTAAGTTAGCCGAGATTGAAGTGGTTATTTTAAAGCGAATGACCTGGAAAAAACATCAGTCATCTGGTCCACAGTGCTACCATACTCTTAATACAGTTCTATATACCACCCTTCCACTGGTCATGTTCTGCCTCAGTCTGCCCACAAACACTGCAGTTAATTCAGTAACTGCCATTGGGGAAGTATTTCCAAAGTTCTATTTTTAGAGCAACTGAAGCCAACTATACAGTTTCAAGGATCTTTGCTGGTTTTCTTTAATATACTTCTTGGTTAAGGGATAAACTGAATTTTTGCTTCTTGGAATAAGACCAGAAGGCTTATTTTGCTATATTTCAAATATGTGGCTTATTTAATGATAAAAAGCTCTTGTTTGTTCAAGAACTTTTGAAGCTTTTTAATAACTATTTTCAGTTATAATTCATGATTTATGAGAAGGGTACAGATTGTGATGAACTTTTTATATACACTTAAATAATTACCAACTTAATCTCCAATTTTACGTTTCATATCAAATAAAGCATTATTATTGAGGAAATTCTGCTCCACTGAAATTGATGCAAGCATTTGCTGCCTGCAGACTTCCCTCCTAAAATGTGGTTGTTTGGTAAGCTCACTCTGCAGACTGTTATATATCCTAATTCATTGTGCTCTAAGCCAACACTAACAAATGTAGATAAGCAGAAGCCACACTGACACAGTCAATATGTGAAGCAGTCTGGGCAGGGGTCTCTGGAGAAGGGAGCTTCTGCTCGTCTACAAGGGTGGCTATTCCTCAGAAGCAGTTAAGTGCTGCCATTCCAGAGCAGGCCGGGTGCAATCATCTTCTGACATTAAGAAACACAGGAAATCTAGATTGTTGTGAGAATTCATGAACAAAAGGTTGACCACTGCAAGCCAAATGAAACAAGTTTGTGGCCATGTTTGGACCACATGCCACCAGTATGCAATCTCTGCATCAAACTATTACAAGTAAAGAAGAAACTTGGACAAGCATCTGAGTGCATTCAGATTTTTCCATGCATAACCATTCTGGAGACTTTATTATGAATAATTTCACTCATCACAACAACACTATCAGATAGGCACTGTCATCCTCAATTTATAGATAAGAAAACTAAGACTCAGAGAGGCTAATTCACTTAGAAAAGCTAAGCTAATGGGTGGTATGTGGTTAGGTAAAAAAGCGAACTCCAATGTAATATATATATTATATGCTGCTCACTTGCTCTCTATCTCTCTCTATATATATATACACATACATATATATTTGCCTGTGTATATATATATTTATATACTTATTTTTTTAATCAAGGAAATATACAAAAATATTAGGGTGTTTACTTCTGGCATAAGTCATCTTTTCCTCTTTCTACTTATGTTTCTGCATAAAAGTTCTGTTTATATGTATTATTTTTTATAAAATAGGTTTTTTTAAAAAAAAAAAAAAAGGAGAAGACTTCAGGAAAAGAAACCCTCAAGAAGCCAATCTCTAGTGATGAAATGGAACTGATGAGGTAGAACCAGCGCTGTAACCCCAGCCTTCCAACTTCTCACACCACATAGGCACTAGTTTTTAAGCCACCCTGGAATTGTTTTAGTTCGTATGTACCAGAGAACATGTTAAGGGCTGGGGATTACAGAGATACACAAGATAAACTTTTTTTAACTCAAAGAGTTTACAGTCCAGTGAAGAAATTCATGGTGGAAGATGATATTTTCCATGTATATAGATACTGGCCTCTTCTGTTTGCATAAAGCATGTGCCTTTTTGTAGAAAATAGCTCTTACATCTGTCTAGATATAAACATTTTCATATTGGCGTGAAGTGTCATTTTTGACAATTATGCAAAAAAAATGGAAATTATCATTGTATGCCAATGAAAAGACAATAACACTCCAGGATCCAATTAGATGTAATGTGTACAGAACCCCTAGTGTTGGGTAGGAGTCTGAAGCTGAAAAAGACTGCAAAATGCTGGGGAAGAAAGCTCTAACTATCCTCTAAATTCATCATATCAACTAAAGCATGAAACAGAGAGCTAAGCTGGCAGCCCTGGGCCTCTGGCACATAGTAGAAGCTGTCTGTTTTTGCTATTATTACTAGTAGTATGATAAACAGATGCCAACTTCCTACCCTATTCCTAAACCCTCCTCACAGGGCTGTTGACAGCTGATGTGATGCCTTGGTTCTTGTTTTCTTAGTTTAAAATAATTTAAACAAGGGGCACGCAGCAAAGGAAATGCAACAGAGAGTAATTTATTGCAAAAGAAAAAGAGTTTCTTGTAAGTTAGGTGCAGAATAGACAGTACACCCTGAGAGAGAGAGAATTCAGCGCAGGCTGCTTGTTAAAGCGAGACAGCAAAGACTGGCACTGGGGAGACTGCTTGACAGGAGTCTTACATGATTATTCATTAGGAGGTGGGACGAGATGTTACTAGTGAGCATGTTCTGAGTGGTCCTCTGGGTGCACATGTGCAGTAGCTGTACATGCTTGTTCATACGTTGCATGTCTCATTAGCATCTTAAATCTCCACCCAGGGGAGGTTTTCTTTACTATTAAAATGAGCAAAAGGTCAGTTTGAGGACACGTAAAATTGAAGTGTACATGCTCTCAGTAGGGGAAATTCCCTACTCAAGATAGCTTTGCTTGAATGAGCTCAATTACAGTGGGAATGCTGGGGTTTATTGTGTAGACTGCATGGTCACCACGGTTGCTGGGTTCTGGTTGCATGGTCACTTCCTTTACTACCTTTCAAGTTTAATCCTTTTGTGAGTCTAAAAAATGGGATTTCAGGCCTGTGTGGTCCATGTTTGGGGGCCCTTATGGTCTTTCTGTCACCCTGTGGCCCATAACTTTAGATAAACTGTCTCAAGCAAAGCTATCTTGAGTAGGGAATTTCCCCTACTGAGAGCAGGTACACTTTAATTTTACCAGTCCTCGAATGGACCTTTTGCTCATTTTCATAGTAAAATAAACCTCCCCTGGGTGGATATTTAAGATGCCAATGAGACATGCAACATATGAACAAGCATGTACAGCTACTGCGCATGTGCACCCAGAGGACCACGCAGAACATGCTTACTAGTATGTAGTGTGGACCACCACTATGGTCCATGTTTGGGGGCCCTTTTGGTCTTTCTGTCACCCTGTGGGCCATCACTTTAGATAAACAGTCTTTCGCATGGAAGAGGAGGCCATTTGGAACTGGCAAACACAATGGATTCAACAATTGGGTATTCTATAACTATACAACTTATTTGTCATAATTAATTATTAAAGTATTGATCAACATTTTGTGCTATTACAGTTAAATTAGATGATAGAATAATGTCTTCTTTAAATTAAAATCTCTCTTTTGTAAATCCTCAGTCACCAAGCAAATACCCACTCCCTAGATTCTACAACTAACATTTTACGATACTTGCTTTATTACCTATCTACCTGTCTGCTTATCCCTCTGTCCAACCAGCAATCCATATTATTTTTCTGAAGTTGCAGACATCAGGATTAATTGAATAATTTAAACATAGCCCAGTTACCTCAGGATGTTTTAAAGCTCTGTCATTGTTTTTGGCAATACTAATTCCATAAAACCTGTAGCTTTACTGAAGAAAAATACAGCATCACTAACTTAATGATATAATTAAGAAGGAAAAGCTAAATACTATTTAAATAAGCCAACAGTTTAATGTATTGACCCCTAAAATTCCAGAGGATAAACGCAGAAATTAACTGCATGCTGCAATGAATGACCCATACTTTGGATATAATGAAAATTAAGTTGATTTCTTTGCAGTATAACACATGATAATTGAATGATAATTGACCTTTGAAGATCATTGATATCAGGTGAAAATAGTAAGCACCAGAGGTTGAAAATCTTGATTTTAGATGCAAAAATATTTTTCAGATTAAAATGTGGAAACCTGTATGTATCTTTAATTCAAGTATATGTAGCTGTCTTTTAAAATATATAGACATAAATATATATTTATAAGATATATTTATATTTTATATTTATAAATATATATATTTACATAAAAACACACTTAAATAAATACCTTTAAAAATAAACTAATCCTAGCTATAGTCAGTGGGAAAGGGCTGTGTTCTAGCCATGTAATCCACGGTACTGATTTTCATCCCAGCAGAGATTGAAGAATTAAGCACTCGGACTCTATCAGTCGCAGACCTGTCTCTGCTAGCTCTGAGAATCACAAGACCTTATAAGACCAAGACTAAAGAGCTGTTTGCCTCTTTATGGTAAACAGGACAACATTAAGAGAATCAAAGGGAAAAATGGAGAGGTCAAGAGACCCTGAAGCCAAAAAGGGTAGGAAGGTGGAAGACGAGGCCAAGACAGAATAATAAAGACATTTTATTTTAAAGATTTAAGAAATGGTGCCTTGTACTTGTTAGTTTTCTCCTTGCCAATAAGCATGAGTTTTAAGAGTGATACTCCTGTCACGAAAACACGAAGTCATGATGTTATCGACCATTAACTCTTTCAACTACCAATGCCCTGAGAAATGCCTAGACCACCCTTTCAGAATTGCCCCAATGTCACCGCTTATTCCCAACTTTCCCCAGTATTGCATTAACAGTTACATTTAAGATGAATAAAAGATGACTTTAATCGTAATATTTTTAGTCTTATTTCATTATAAGCATCGAAGGTCAGGGAACTGATGGTTATTGTTTTTTTTTGTTTGTTTTTTTTTTTTAGTGTTTAAATGTTTAAATATGGTTTTTACTTTTTAAATGAAAAAAAGTGAATAAAGTGCTTAGTAATGCTACCCATTATTTATCAACTCTCCCAACCGGGTCATAGGGAAATGGCAAAGGTACTGGCCAAGGGCAAGCAAGGGACAACAGGGAGACGGTCACCAGAATATCGCTAGAAACTGTAAAAGGTGCTGGCCCCTCTGAGGCCTGTTGCTTTACATATAGGTCCCCCAAGTAGCCACCAAAAGAAAATTCCATTGCACTTCAGGTTCCCCTTTCCTGTTAAAAGTCAAGTTTTATTTCTGACTGAACCTGAATAGCTTCAGGGCAGAGTTTGATCTCAGCTCATGTTCAGTGGTGAGGAAGTCACAGAGCCAGCCATATGTTCCCATGAAACAACATGCTGTGAAGAGAGGGAAATTACTGCAATTATTCTTCAAAGGCTCCTGCTGGAATCACACTTGCTAAGGCTCTGTATGAACAAAAAACAACACACATTTCCACCTAAAGCACAAGTTTCATCAAAACTCACTAGAGCAAGATTATGAGAAAAATGGAGACAAGACTCAACTATAATATGTGTAAATGCCTTGAAAAATGTCTTATTTCTATTCTTCTAATTAACTGGGCTTCTTTTTTTTTTTAATTGTAGTACTTATTTTGGTATGAAATAGTGTAGTTGTTCAGTAGAGATCTGGCACCTGTTCTGTATCTATGAGAGTCTGTAATTACCTTTAAGAATTTGAAACCAAAATTAATAACTGGGTTTACACACACATTTGTATCTTCCCTGCCCCCAACTATCCAATGATTACATAGATATATGGGACCACCTTGAGGAAGCTCCCTCACTGAAGCCATATGAAGCTCTGAAGCTGTCACTGAAGTTGGCGCAGAATTAGGGTGTATCCTTGTAAATGGAATTCATTTGAGAGGAACCAGTGGGGATATCTGAAGAGAGATCCTGGAGCTCACTCTCTTTGGAGAAGTCATTTAATCCCTTTTCTTCCTATTTGCTCTAAAAAAGAAAGCAAATGATACCGTCCCCTTCCCTCATCCTGTTTTGGCTTCCTTGGTCTTTCCTTGCCACTTGGCATAATAGCCAACAACAGAATTGATTCCAAAAAGAGAAACTTAGATATATTTGTTGTGACGGGAGTTCTGTTTCCATTTCTGCTAGCTGACAAACCCTGAGTGTTTTTCTGTCATCACTAAATTCTGTAAAATGCTGAGTGATTGTCAGTGAGGTCACACTTTTTTTTCCTCAGCTTAATGGCATATTTTTTAAGCAAAGTCCATATTAGGGAACTGTAAAGCAAAAAAAGACTTTTATACAATAGCAGATAATTTTTATAAGTAAAGACTATGTTCAAGCAGAAGGCTAACTAAACACAAGTTTGATGCGCTAAAAGGAATTGCAGCCAACTTCTTACCATCCTTTCCCTTTTATACTTGTTTTCCCACACATGACTTCATTTGATCCTTGCAGCAACCTTGAGATACTTCATATAGGTGTTATTCCAATTTTACAGCTGAGGAAACTGAGTCTCAGAGAAGTTAAAGTAGTTTTCCTAAGATCGCAATTCTAAGGGGCAAACCTATATTTAAATCTAAGTTTTCTGACTCCAGGATTCAATTTTTCCTTTCATTATGTCTTACTCCCTTCAACTAAATACATAAATCATTACATTAGGGACAGACCATTAAAATAACAAACATTTTGCTATTTTTTTGAAAAGCTATTAGCAGCTACACAGGCCTCCAAAGTCTGGCAATCTCAGCAAAAGAGCAGACAAATACAGGGCCAAAACATTTCATAACTAAAATCCCCAGTGTGTTAACTCCTAAACTTGACCCTACCAATTATGAAGCCTCCCAGTGGTTTTGATTAATTTATCCCATGTAATTATTTAGGTAAATGTAAATCCTCAGTCATCAAATAAATACCCACTCCCTAGATTCTACAATTAACATTTTACGATGCTTGCTTTATTACATATCTACCTGTCTGTTTATCCCTCTGTCCAACCAGCAATCCATTTCATTTTTCTGAACCTGCAGATATCAGTAAACTTTACTCATAAACAATTCAGCATATATAGCATTAACTTAGTTCAATATTTGCTTTTGGTTTTTTAAGTAAAATTTGCATGTAATCAAATGCAAATCTTAAGTGTACCATTCAATACATTTTGCCAAATGTATACACCCGTGTAACTAAACCTCCATCTAGACACAGGATATCACCCTTACCCCAGAAAGTTCACTTATGCCCCTTCTCAGTCAATTCCCCACCTCTGTTCTAATATTTACCATCAGTTTTAGCTGTTCTAGAGCCTCATATGAATGAAATCATACAGTATTTATTCTTTTGTGTAAGGATTTTCTCATTCAAGATAAGGCTTTTGTGATTTATCTATGTTGTTTTGAGGATCAGGAGTTAGCTTCTTTTCATTGTTGAGTATTATTCTATTGTAGAAGTGTACTAATTTCTTTAACCATTTTTCTCTTGACAGACACCTGGGCTGTTTCCAGTTTGGGGTTAATCTAAATAAAATACCATGAATATTCCTGTAGAACTCTATTTGTGAATGTTTTTATTTCTCTTGGCCAAATACCTAGAAATGGAATCCAGGTCATAGGAGGGTGTATGTTTAGCTTTATAACAAACTTCCAGAACTTTTTAGAAAGGAGTTGTAGATCACTTAATTCCCATGAACAATGTATGAGCATTTCTGTTGCTCCACATCATCACCAACATTGGGCATTATGAGTCTTTTTACAGTTAGCCATTCTATCAAGCCTTTGTCAGATTACTTTTTGAACTACAAAATAAGAATATTCACAATAGAGAGAGTTTCCATTGTCAAGAGGCAACTTAGTCAAAATCTGTATTTGTGTCCTCCTCCTCCTACAACAGTTCAGGTTTCCTAAGCTATATGATTTGGTCATTAAATCCTGATCTGCAAGGAGTTAGTTGAGAGCAGATTTATAATTTGGTCATTATTTTAAATGTTTTTGGATTCAGCTTGAGCTCTAAAGCACTGAAATTTTGAAGTTAATTCTTAGAGTTTTTTTCTATCAATACTAAGGCTTTGAAATTAATCAAAATGGTTAAGCTCTTGACTTACACTCAATAGAAAAAATAAATAATCACAATCTAGTCGCTAACTCATAAAACATATTTGACTGAATTAAAAGAATCACCCTCAGGGGTGACTCTCATAGACCTAAACTCTGATTAATTAGAGTGAATCGTGTTAGACTAAACATAAGTAACATGTGGTAAAGTTACCTCTAAGTTGTTACTTCCAGTTCCCATAGGAATTACACAGGTCCAATTTCATTTTAATGTAAATGTTTCCTTAGGTCTTGTAATCTATCCCTAGGAAGTTTCAAGCTTTTAAATTGCTGTTTTCTTAGCTCTTCTTTCATTCTCCGTGTTTCAGCTCTTACTCATTTGTTATGAAAATAACGCAAATGCTCTTAATGTTTCCCAAAAATGTATTTCAGTTCACTGCTTATAACATCAAACATATTATAACTCATTTGACAACTTGCATTTCAATGAATTTTCAGTAATCACTAACGGTAATAAATCTTAAAGCTCTAAAGAGGGAGAAATAAATTGTACAAGCCCTGAAGTTAAAGTAACTTAGTCTAGGCATCATGAAACTCTAACATAAAAGATACCTTAACTTTTCCACTTTTCTTTAAATAGTTCCTTTCTTTCTCTATATTTCAATTTCCCAAGACATTAAAGGGCAACATATGAGTGTATATGTGACTTTGTTAACCAGAAAATTTATGATGCAACCTTAGCATCAATTAATTTTTGTTAGGCAGATTGAATTTCTGGTGGCACCTATTCAGTTCTTCTTGTAACAAGTTTGAGAATCTCTGTGGCTTACAGAGGCATTTGGGAGATGGCACCCAAAGAAATGTTTTGAATTAGGCATTTTAATCTGTTTTGACATGCCTTTTCTCAGAAGCACCTAATGCATTGCTTTGCCTCTCTTTTTCTAGCTGTAAAATAATACTAAATATACTGGTTCTTAAAACATGTTAATATGGTAGTCATTTGTTTAAATTACGTAAAATGTCATCCATATATGAAGTTTGCATATTTTTGGAGCTCAGCCCCACTAGGCACATATTTTGTACTTCTGAAAATACAAATGTTCCATGGCCCGGATGCTACTGTACTGGCTAATTGTCCCACTCACAAAATGTACAATACATACAACAGATTTTTAAAAGGTTTTAAAGTTTTTTTTTTAAAAATCTGCATATGAGGGTTCAGCATCACATATACTAAAATTGAAATATACAGAAAAGATTAGCATGGCTCCTAAGCAAGGATGACATGCAAATTTGTGAAGCATTTTATATTGTTCAAAGTTACAGTTAGATAGAAGGAATAAGTTCTGGTGTTCTATTGCACAGTAAGTAGCATGACTATAGTTAACCATAATGTATTTTATATTTCAAAATAGCTAGAAGAGAGTATTCTGAATGTTCTCACCACAAAGAAATGATAAATATTTGAGGTAACAGATCTGCCAACTACTCTGATTTAATCATTATACAATATATACATGTATCAAAACATCACACTCTATACCATAGTATATACAATTATTATGTGTCCATTAAAAACAAAATTTTTAAAAATATCTGCCTATGAGCCACCAGGGCCAGTGTTATATGTAGGTGAAAATAGGCAGCTGATGTTGGGATGATGAACCAGCATAGAAAAGAACTGTCTGCCTTAAAATATTTTCCCTTTACCCTCCTTTTAGATTAAGATATTATCTTCAGATTTTGCTCTGAAAAGTAAATGTATCAGTAGATAACATACAAGGATCAATTTTTATTACATGAACAATTAATGCCCATTATCTGTTCAGAATCTAGCAGGTCCATGAGGGAATAGGACACAGTCAGAGACTGTGAAGGCTGAAGATGATATGAAATAATCAGAGGGGGGTGTGTATGTGTGTCTGGGTGTGTGTGTGTATGTCTGGGTATGTCTGAGTGGGGTGAGATGGGAGAATCGGAGGACAGCTTGAGAGTGGAAGGCACCTATGGGAGGATGCTCTGAAAAAAAACCCGATATTTTCCCCAGAGATACACTTGCTTCCTATGTTGGCCTAGGGCGGCACCCACGAGACACCAATGAGAAAATAACATCTTTTAATTTTCAGATAAAGCCAAATTTTGCATGTAAGCTCTTCTGAGGTACTTTATTCTGTCTGACACAGTAAAAACATGTGCAGGCATCACTGATGCTGAGGCTAAGAATTTTGCATTTCTTTGTGTTACATAAGCCATATGGTTAGATCAACTCTTGCTCATCGACTAAATAAGTATTGAAAATGAAAACTAACTATCATTGTAAAGCGCTATGTACATACAAATTCTCTTTACTGTGATTCCAGAACTTGAAGTCGTTATTTTTATCTGATAATTACCTCCTGATATTTTGCCACTGACCCACATTACAAAGAAATCAAATCCAAATGCTATATTTAAAAATCAGATTTCATTGCATTTTAAATTAATAGGGATGGAAGTAAAGTTAACTCATTAAGACATTTGATAGAGTTCACTTTTAGGCTTTCTTTTATTTCTAATCTATCTCTAAACTGTATCCCTTTTATTTGATTTGTTTTATTCAACACATGCTATTTTAGTCGCATACAAAATAGAGTATTGTTTTATCAACTAGTTTTTCTCCCCTTAAAAACAAAAGTGATCGCTCCATGTTTTATCATTTATATATGTTTTATCATATTTAATAGAGGAAGACACAAGGACTTTAGAATAAACTTTAGAGCATAAGTTCAGCATTTATTTAGCTTTAGATTGTTAAGCATAATTAGTAGAATTTTATTACTTTTTTCATGACATTTTAATTTTTTCGTTAAAAACATTTGGTCTCTCGTAAATTAGCAATAGAAAACAATAAAGGAAGAACCTTTAGACTGAGACAAAGAACCTTGATAAAAATAATTTGTAAATTGCTCTCTAATCATATTATACGAGGGCCCTAATATTAAAGAGCTGTCTTACAACTGGTAATTGAATTGCTCTTGTCAGTTTCTCTAAAAACAAGGGTTTTTAATCTCTTCTTGCAGGCTAGGAGATTCTTATGGTTTAAATATATTTTGGAAATTTGTTCCAACAGCTCAATTGAAGATGTCTGATATTTTCAATTATGTAAAGCATTTATGATTTTAAGCTCCCGGCAGAACTCTGCTGCTGAAGGGGGAAAAAATTAAGAACTGTTAGTCAGAAAGAGACTTACATAAGAACTGTCACATTGGTCATTGGTTTCAAAGCAGGAAGTCCTATATTTTAGAATCAAGGCTTTAAGGAATCTTTATTGAGCATTTTTCCCTCTCGGAGCTGAGACAAATGGCTGATGAGTGAAATCTTGAGAATGTTCACAGCTTTTCTCTTTCATTCTGTTGCAGCCCGGAAGATGGTGAGATCCATCCAGAAATCTGTCGGCTTTACATCCAGCTGCAGTGCTGTTTAGAAATGTATACCACAGAGATGCTAAAATCCATATGTCTGCTGGGGTCTCTTCAGTTTCATCGAAAAGGTATCTACGTTTAATCTTGCCGGAAACACTGAGGAATGTTGAACAAAAGCTAGTCTTTGGCAAAGTGTCCATATATACCATATGCCTATCTATATGCAATTAGAATGAATTTAAATGTTCAGGAAATGCTTGCTATATAAATAGGTAAGAAGTCTATATCAGTACTATTAAGTGTATACTAACACGGATTGTTCTGAACAGAAATTAGGGCAGCAACAGTTCTCAAATTTATTATTTTAGCTGTTGTGAACATGACTTTTGTTAGATTCAGCATAAACAGCAAGGTATGTACTGATTTTACTAGGGGAGTAAATGCTATCCAAGACTGCTATTTTCCTAAATGAATTAAGTTGCAAGAAGACAAATTACATAGTGTCCCAAAGATTTAAAAATAGAGGAAACTCCATAAATAACAGGGAGGTTAGTAATAGATAACCTCATTTTCTGGCTTAAACCATAAAGGAAATAAGGACTGTACCCTCCAGAGGTTAGTCATGGCTTCAGCATGATTTCATCAGACTTCCAGCTCCCATTCTGAATGATGCTCTGCCTTCTGGGTGTTGGCTTTACCCTCAAGCTGGCTTCCCTCACATTAGCAAACTGCAACAGTTGCAGTCATCACATCTGGTACTGTCCACTAAGAGAGCGAACTTCTCCCAACTACAGAGAAAAAGTTCTGAGCTTCATTCTGCTTGGACCAGGTTTATGCCTAAACCAATCACTGTAGACAGTGGGGAGGAATCCACTGACTGGTTAAGGCAATCAAGGCCCATTCCTGGAGCTAGGGGGTGGAGTCAGCCCCACCCAACCAGTGGATATTCTGTGATGGGAGACAGTGGAATGGGAAGGATGCCACAGAGGAAGTCAAAAGTATCCATCACCAGAAGATTCAATCTGTATTTTCTTCATTAATTCATTGAACAATAATTTATTGGAAACTTCTAGAATACAGTGTTTTTGTGCTTGAGCTCAGGAGAATGGTAGAGGGTGGGCTGTGCATAGAAGGTAATCCTTGCCTATGATTTAAATTCAGAGATAGAAAAGGCCAGAGAACTTAGAAATACTCAGGGAAAATCTTAGGGTTCTGAAGTTAGGGTTCAGTTAGGGAAGGAAACAGAAAGATATTTCATATGAAGAAGCAATTAAAGGAAAGATTTGAAATCAAATAAGCATTGCAATTTGGAGGAAACTAAAGGACATGATGAAATACTTGTAAAAACCAAATCTTGACCAAGCGCAGTGGCTCACGCCTGTGATCCCAGCACTTTGGGAGGCCGAGGCAGGCGGATCACGAGTTCAGGAGATCAAGACCATCCTGGTTAACATGGTGAAACTCTGTCTCTACTAAAACTACAAAAACAAAATTCGCCAGGTGTGGTGGCGGGTGCCTGTAATCCCAGCTACTCGGGAGGCTGAGGCAGGAGAATAGC
This sequence comes from Theropithecus gelada, assembly GCF_003255815.1. NCBI lineage: Eukaryota > Metazoa > Chordata > Mammalia > Primates > Cercopithecidae > Theropithecus > Theropithecus gelada. Next base: position 61,782,740 of record NC_037673.1, read on the forward strand.
GTGAACCCGGGAGGCGGAGCTTGCAGTGAGCCAAGATCCCACCACTGCACTCCACCCTAGGCGACAGAGCGACACTCAAAAAAAAATAATAATAATCTTGTGTACACATATACATATGCACACAGGTGAACTAAAAACAAGATCCTACTACATTGCTCCAGAGGCAGGAGAACATTTTTCCCAATATGTGAATATTATGTCTTTCTCCTTTTGCCTTCTGACGGCTGATTTTGCAAGGGTTTCCATCTTTACTTCTGTTATTAATATATGAGAGATTAGCTCCTTGACACTCCTAATGCCTGATCAGGAAATTGAATACTCAGACACACTCATGACATCCAAACTGATGTCATAGGCCTGATGTCTTTCTCTCTCTGTCTCTCTCTGACACACGCACACACAAACATGTACATGCTTTCACACACAAACCCACATACAGAGTAGTATTTTCATTCTTTCTAATGACTGAGTAGGCAAGGGATAGGTAGTTTTATTCCCAGGTCTGCACTGGCTGCACCTGCAGGATTTCATGCCTGGTTGCCACTGGGATCTTCCTTGCTGACGGCATGTCCTTAACACCCGGTGATCTCTACTCCCACTCCTGCTGTAGCTCCTCGATTTGCCACCTGGTCTCCTTCTGCCATCCACTCCTACTTTTTGTCTTTTCACAACTGATTTTTGAAAAGGCAACAACAACTCCTCTCTGCTAGCTCTCTGTTTATAAGTAAAGGGGATTTCCCCATCCAGACTGCTTTCTTGTTGCATTTGGTCATTTCATGCAAATGAAATGCAATCACCTCTTAACTGAGCAGCTCCTTCGGTCTTCACTGCCTCCTGTCTACACTGTCAGTTTCTGCTCTGCTTCTTTCTCTGCCTATTTTTAAAAAATAATCAAATAAACTGCTGCCGCCTGCTCTAGTGCCTAAACTTCCATGTACAACTCATAAAAAGAAAATGTCTGATAGTATCTTTGATTTCTCCCCCATGTAGGATTAAGTGTCCACTTGGATTTCTATCTTCTAAAATCATTATTGGTTAAAGTGTAATCCTTAGAAAACCTGCTTCAAAATTATCCAGGATGCTGGATAAACATGCAGATGCCTGGATCCTATCCAAGGACCTACTGAATTCAAGTCTCTGAGGGCACTCCAGGTGATTCTGAAACACATTGAGGATTAAGAACTGCTCCTCTACCCTTTGAGACCAAAAAAATGTAGATCACACCCCACCCTCCGTAAGAATAAAAGGAAAAACTTCCAAGCCCTTACCATGCCATTCTGCTTTGCTACTGTCTACTCCCCGAAGTGTACACTTTCAATGTGACTTTATGTGTTCTTCTTTCTCCCCCATGCTGATGAAAAGCAAATACAAAAGGGGTAGGTGCCCCGATGAGTGTGATCTGTGTGATGGCTCATACAGTGCGTTGTCTCCAGGAACTGGGGATGTGACCATTGAAATAGGCAGTGGTTCTCAAAGTGCAGCCCCTGAACTAACAGCATCGGTGTCCAAATCATTTGTTAGAATTGCAAATTCTTAGTCCTCACCCCAGACATACCAAATCAGAAACACCTCTAAAGTTACTTTTTTTACTGCTGGAAAAAAATAAAACAAGTCATTGAGATATTTCTCCAACTGAATATGTGTATAACCCTCGATCACCATCTGTAGCCAGCAAACCATAATTCTTTACTCTTTTTGGAAGTATGCATATACCCTACACTCCTGGCAAGTCTCTTGTGTTTCCAGAATGCAAGTCCAAGAACTAGCTGTCCTATAGACTGTTACCTTTCTCTTGGTACCAGTAGAGTTAAGGCAATGAGGAGGAGGAGACTACTCTATTGGTGACAAATTATCAATTAATACAGGAGTAAAGAAAATAGTAACATGTAGGCTTAAGAAATCTATTGAAGGCTGGGCACAGTGGCTCACATATGTAATCCCAGTACTACGGGAGGCCGAGACGGGCGGATCACAAGGTCAGGTGCTCAAGACCAGCCTGGCCAACATGGTGAAACCCTGTTTCTACTAAAAACACAAAACTTAGCTGGGCGTAGTGGCGTGTGCCTGTAATCCCAACTACTCAGGAGGCTGACACAGGAGAATCACTTGAACCCAGGAGGTGGAGGTTGCAGTGAGCTGAGACCATGCCACTGCACTCCAGCCTGGGCAACAGAGCAAGACTCCATCTCAAAAAAAGAAAAGGAAAGAAAACAAAACAAAACAAAACAAAAATATTGAAGGTGAAGATAAGTCACTAGTAATAAGCATGAAAGAAAATATCATTAAACCAGAGAAAATAAAGTGCTAGCAAACATATGCATGAAAATATACACTAGACAAATTTCCTAAAAATTTCTGGAAGGACAAATAAAATATTAGCTTTGGGGGAGGGATGATTACTTTTTTTAATTATTATTATACTTTAAGTTCTAGGGTACATTTGCATAATGTGCAGGTTTGTTACATATGTATACTTGTGCCATGTTGGTGTGCTGCACCCATCAACTCGTCAGCACCCATCAACTCGTCATTTACATCAGGTATAACTCCCAATGCAATCCCTCCCCCCTCCCCTCTCCGCGTGATAGGCCCCGGTGTGTGATGTTCCCCTTGCTGAATCCAAGTGATCTCATTGTTCACTTCCCACCTATGAGTGAGAACATGCAGTGTTTGGTTTTCTGTTCTTGCGATAGTTTGCTGAGAATGATGGTTTCCAGCTGCATCCATGTCCCTACAAAGGACACAAACCCATCCTTTTTTATGGCTGCATAGTATTCCATGGTGTATATGTGCCACATTTTCTTAATCCAGTCTGTCACTGATGGACATTTGGGTTGATTCCAAGTCTTTGCTATTGTGAATAGTGCCACAATAAACATACGTGTGCATGTGTCTTTATAGCAGCATGATTTATAATCCTTTGGGTATATACCCAGTAATGGGATGGCTGGGTCATATGGTACTTCTAGTTCTAGATCCTTGAGGAATCGCCATACTGTTTTCCATAATGGTTGAACTAGTCTCCAATCCCACCAACAGTGTAAAAGTGTTCCTATTTCTCCACATCCTCTCCGGCACCTGTTGTTTCCTGACTTTTGAATGATTGCCATTATAACTGGTGTGAGATGGTATCTCATTGTGGTTTTGATTTGCATTTCTCTGATGGCCAGTGATGATGAGCATTTTTTCATGTGTCTGTTGGCTGTATGAATGTCCTCTTGAGAAATGTCTATTCATATCCTTTGCCCGCTTTTGGATGGGGTGATTACTTTAAAGAAATCATTTTTTAATTTTTTAGTTACATATTTGTATGACACATCCTTTCTATTTCTTCTCACCATTAATATCTTTATTACACCTAAGGGATTAATACTATCTTAATACTTTAGACTCCTGGCTTGTTTGTATTGTGTGCTAATTCATATTCCCACCATCAAGATAGCACAGAAAATGTTAGCTGGTGCCACTAGATTTTGTTCATTCTTTGATATCATTGGAAACTGTAGAGCAACCTGTCTGCCCGGGAACCTCTAGTTAATACACAAGTATATGACTCTTTGGGAGGCCATGGTTAAAAGAATAAGAATACTTGGTTCCAGTGACCACGAATAGCCAGAAATGAGTTGAGGTAGAGATAGGTCCATAGACCACAACCCAAGAGTATTAAACTATAACAGAAGAGTCAGACAAATTAAGAGACATAACATGTATCTTGGAACCCTTGAAGCTTGGAGCACCTACTCATAAAAGTAGACAGAAAGGAGTCAAGTAGCCTTACTACCAATAAGAGGTGAGAAAACTTACTACCACTGGAGAGAAAGGCAGACCAATGCTTCATCTTCATAAAAACAGGAAATGGGGAAGGAATGGGGAGGAAGGCTATGCTAATATGACTTAAGGCCCTGAGTCAAGATGCATGATTAAGGAAAAATATGTATAGACTCAAAATGAGCAGTGCATTAAGAATTGAGATGTAGGTGATTCCAAATTTCAGGAAGGTGGTGGAGGTAGCAGGAGAAAGCATGGATCAAGAAATTAGTCTCCTTCTCCCAGAACTAATATAAATCCATATAAATAGGTATATAAAATATAAATACACATATATTTATTTAATTTTATATGTCATATCTTAGCAAAAATGACCATTTTCCCAATGGAAAGAAGACTTTTTACTGAGATTTAAGATGGCAGACTAGTTTTTGCAAGATAATACACTCATAACCAAACAGTGGTACCTCTGGCATGGCCTCAGGCTAGGGATTGAGTCTGTCTGGCTGACCTCACTAAATGCCTTTCTTTGAGAAATAAAATAGTCCCCAGAGTTTTAGGGGAATTATGGCTCACATTCTAATCTGTAACACTTGAAATCTCTTTCTGCATAGAATCTCTATCTGGTTTGTTTCTTTTAATGCTATAATAGAAACTGGAGGCCAGGTGTGGTGGATCATACCTGCAATCCTAGCACTTTGGGAGGCTGAAGCAGGAGGATCACTTGAGCTCAGGAATTTGAGACCAGCCTGGGCAACATGGTGAGACCCTGTTTCTACAAAAAATACAAAAATTAGCCAGGTGTGGTGGTACGTACCCGTACTCCCAGCTACTTGGGAGGCTGAGGTGGGAGGATTGCTTGAAGTGGGACACAGAGACTGTAGCAAGCCAAGATCACACCACTGCACACCAGCCTAGGTGACACAGCAAGACCCCATCTCAAAATATAAACAAAACAAAAACTGGTATTTTAATCCATTATGCAAGCTACACTATTTTCCCTCTGTGTGAGTACTAAAAGTTTGCCATTCCCCTCTTCTTCAGCATTTCTTTTCCATCAAAAAAAAAAAAGGGATTGCAACTGAGTCACTAAATTTGGCTCTATATGAGAGTCTCTAGTCAATTTTTTATTAGGATGAGATACTGAAACCAAACTGTTTCACAATTATCTATACATTTAATTTGTTTTTATGTCTATCCACCTCCCTGGCTGCCACCAGAAGTTCAGATAGAATTGTGTATCTCACTTAGTTGTACTACTGTATTGAGTAGTCATGACATGAGTTTACTCTTTGGAGAGAAGGGGCACACAAGGTCACTGCAAGGGTTAAGAATATAGTTTCTTTCTGGGAAAAACAAGCCTCAAATAACTTTAAAGCTCCTGCAGTGAGCCTGAATTTAGTAATGAAGATTTTCCTTCTCTCCCAATTAAGCAACGTGTAACTATCTTTCTAGTCCTTAGCAAAATCGTCAATGGATTTTCATGTTTATTTCATGCACCATGCTTCTGAAATTTTGCTGTCTCATAAGTCTGATTGGTACAATCTACTTGGAAATCTTTTTTACTTTGCAAGAAGATCCTGTTGCCAAAGAAATGAAGAAAAACATTACTAAAGTGATTTTCTTTTTTTATGGCCAACAAAATGAAAGTAAATTACAGTAATGTGAGGTAAAATCTACATATAATAAACACTACTGAGTTATATCAGGTAGAGAGTGGTTCTGAAAAACTTTGTTTGTTTTAAGAAGGTGACAGATGGGAATAATTTTAGTCATCTTGTAGTTTCATATTCTAACACTTTAAGTTGTAGATTGAAGCATTACTTGACAAAGTCTAATTTCTATGTTTATGGTGAAAAATAGTTGTTCTCACTTCTTCACAGTTAGTTAGGTAGGAAATCTTTTCCCATTACTGAGTCCATGTATCACATTGACCATTGATGCCTGTTTTCTGCCACCAGATGAAAAGAGATTGCACGTTTCATTCACTTCATTGGCAGAAAGTGGAGCCAGGTTTCTAAGGGAATTGAATGATCCTGCCATTTTGACCATGGTTTTCCTCTCTCTTGCTTTCTTTTCCCCATTCAATCAGTTGTGGCAACAGCCCCATTCTGAAAAGAGCAGAGATGACAGAACACTCCAGTCCAGCTTCCCTCCACATGTGAACCTGCCCTTTCTATCTTTGTTCTCATTTTACCTTGCTCTGTCAGTGGTCCCCTTTGACTCTGCTTGTCCTCTCTGCCATAGCTTACAGCAAAATTGTCCCCAGGCCCTTTGAGGGTATACCATCCTCCCTCCCTCTCCCAAAGATGAGATGGGTTCTTTCCCCTGAAATGTGCTACCGTGGTAAATACAGAGATAAAAATATGCAGAGGAGATGTAATCACAAAAGGGAAATAATAGAGAAATGTTAAAAGTTGAAAAATCTCAATTCAGTATCTGCTGGGAGCTAAAAGCTCAAGATGCACTAATGAGAAATTAATGAACCATCTTCCAGCAAAATACAGGATGAACTCAAGACAAAGAATAAAATATGAGAAGTAAAAACTCCAATGTATTCAGCATTATATTAAGAAATGTAAAGGAGGTGATCCACACTTCAACAAAAGAAGCCAGCAACATAAAGACAGAAATAGAATATAGCTGCCTTATTTCCTAATGGAATGAGGCAATTGATACTAAAATAGAACAATGGATTAGAAGAAATAAAGCTGAATAAATCTTAGACATGATTCAAATTCTAAGTGGAAACATGCATTCATTATTTGAAGAAATATTTATTATCTATCATATGTAAGGCACTGTTCTGAGTGGTAAGAGACTACAATGATTAAGACTGAAGAGGTAGGCCAGGCGCAGTGGCTCACTCCTGTAATCATAGTACTTTAGGAGGCCGAGGCAGGCAGATCCCTTGAGGTCAGGAGTTCCAGACCAGCCTGTCCAACATGGTGAAACCCCTGTCTCTAGTAAAAATACAAAAATTAGCCAGGTGTGGTGGCGGGTGCCTGTAATCCCAGCTACTCAGGATGCTGAGGCAGGAGAACTTCTTGAGCCCAGGAGGCAGAGGTTGCAGTGAGCCACGATGATGCCACTGCAATCCAACCTGGGCGAAAAACTGAAGAGGTTTCTGTTTCTTATGAAATATATATTCTAAGGCAAAAGGAGAGAGGAGAAAGAGAGACAGACAGAGCAGAGGTAGGGGGAGGGAAAAGAAAGAGGGGGGGGAAAGAAAGAACAGAAATAAACAACTTTTCTAAAAGTTCCAAATACTAATAACTGCAATGAAAATAATTGAAATAGAATGGATGATGATGTAATAGAAAGTGACTGGGCGGCTACTTTGGAAGGGGTGGTCAAAGTTCTCTAAGGAGATAAAATTTAACCTGAGATTTAAAGGACAAGAAGGAAACAATTTCAAGAACATTCGTGTTACAGATGACCAGAACAGGCATGTAGTGTTTGAAGAATATAATCATAACTTACTTCTGAAACCCAAGGGTAATCTAAAGCCTTCTTCTACTCTATCTCCAGGTCTTCACATACCAGTGAGTAGGACATTATTTGTCACATTTAGTCAATGTAGATGTTGGCTGAAGAATAGCATAATAACAATGATCATAGCTTCCACTTACTGTGTACCTTCTACTCACTAGATGCATTATACATATCATCTCATTTTATCCTCATGTATATTTTCCCCATTTTACACATGAGGAACTCAAAGCTCAATGAGGTAAGTTGCCTAAGGCCACATAGCACATTTGTCTCACTACAAAGTTTGTGGTTGTTCCACTGCACTAGACCATTCTTACTAAGCTACATTGGAGAAGGGCAGGAGGACATATCAAATGGAGAAATAAAGGATAGTAGCATAGTTAGCTGAATTTTATCTTATTTAATGATTAGTGAGCATATTTCAAAACCATGCTTAATAGCTAAAACACATTGTGTTTTTAGTTTCTTACCAAAATAACACTTAGTTCGGAGAGGTACTTTCAAGACTGGAGAGAATTTTAACTCCATATATCATCTTATTTACAAAATATATTACCATGGGTGAAAAAGTTTAATTCTAAGAAACTATTATATACAGTAAAAGTAAATAAATAAAATGAAACATGTATGTGATCCAAAAGGCATACAAGTTAGCCATGACACCCAGTATGGAAAAGTCTGAATTAATTAACTACAGAGTGAATACATCTTAGGCACTGTGCTGCTCTCACTGTGTTAGGGGCTGGAAAGGGAGCAGTCAGAGCCCCATAAGGATATCCTTTGAATGTATCTTCTATTGTTTGCTCTCCTCCTGTGTTCCAAGGGAGCTCTGTGCTTCTTACACAGCTACTTGGCACTACCATGAAGGCTGCTACTCTGGGGGCCATGATGGGACAGCAGTGCCACAAGGAGCGCAGAGGAGGCCAAAGGGCAGTAGGAGAAGGGGATAGTTTTGTATCTCTTCTGAATTGGAAAATGTTTATCTCCCAGTGCATAGGAAGAATGGAGCTCCGGGTATGGTATAATTATTATTTTTTGCCATGTGTTTTACGACCCTAAGAATATCTTCTTGCCATAGTGTGGGAAAACCTTTGAAACTACTTTTTCATATGGGTAAATGACTAACTGAATTAATATAATTTATTTCTATTTAAGTTCCATGCTTTTTAGAAACACAAGAGAGTAAAAGTGGATTATTTAAAAAACAGCCTACATTTCCCCAGTCCTTTTCACAGTGCATGGTGTTAAAAAGCACCTAGCAGTTATGAAAATGCATGAGAGTTAGTATAACTATTTGGATTCATAAGCATTCATGAATCCGATGTAAGCCATGTTCATTTTGTTGTTCACATTCAGTCAGTATGAAAACTGCCCTGCAAGCCTGTTCTGTGCGTAGTGTGCAGGTAATGTGTCAGGAGCACAAAGGATGTAGGAAATTTACTCCTGCCACCAAGGAAGTGATAGGGCACTGATACAGTATTATCCCAGAGAAGATTGGTTTATTTTGTTTTGATTCCTGGAGACAATTACTCAAATGGATAAATTGACTTTACTGGACAATAGAGACCAAACTAAGGACATCCAAAAAGATACTATGGCAGCGCCTCCCATTGTCACTGGTAAACTGAAGACAGGCAGGAAAGCAAGAAGGAATGGAAGGGGAAAGAAAAGAGGAATGGGGAAAACACGAGTGGAGGAGAAAGGATGGGAGAAATAAGAGATGAGAAGGAAAGAGGTCTGTAGAGTGGGTGTGATAAAGGACTCCCAGCCCACTCCTCTGGTGCCTGTGCCGAGGACTCCTAAAGCTGAGCGTGCTCTATTGCACCCTTGAGACTGCCCCACAGTCAGATGTGTTTTTGTTTCTCGTGAATGACCGGCAATTTCTCACGAATATAAGAATAACCAGCCTTTCAATTTGTTATGTGCTTCATGGGTGGTTTCCCTTAAATTTTCCTCAAACATGCCTATTATATTATCCATAAACAAGCTAAAAATACGTAGAAATCCCCAAGGAGCTGAAGGCTAAAAGCTTTTCAAGACTCTAAGGAAAGTGGCCAAGTTTTTCATGTCCTAGTTCTAAACAGTGATGTAACCGGCATGGTATGATTTTAAGGTGCTCTAAGGGTTCTCTTCCTCCCCTACCCCATCCCCTCCTGAGCAAATATTTGTTCACTGAGGCCTGAAATTGATTTTTCAGGGGACAGAGTTTTTCATTTCATAATAAGAAATGATTTTAAATGTACAACAACTCCCTTGGGCAAAGCAAAACATTGACTTGAAGTCACCATTTGGAAGCACATGTTGACCTCTTTTCCAGGAAGAGGGCAAGGAGCCCACCTGATATGTGAAAACAAGTACTGAATTCTGAGGACAACCTGTCAAAGGGGGTGATGCTGGGGATGAAGAACTCAAATTGGCCACTTTCCAGGTTTGGATGGCTCTGCTGACGCCTTAATGTGGCTCAGAAGAGTATCTATGAACTGACCCTGAAAACCTCTCCAGTCTCATATCTCACCAGTAATCCCCACCTCACCTGCCCTTATACCCTGCCCTACCCACTTGAATCATCTTGAACTACTTTGAGGAACATCAACTTGCAAGTTCCTTCCAGTTTTTTCCTCTGCCTTGGACATATGACCCATCCTACCTCACCCTACCCCGTCCCTTTCACTTGGCCCATCCCTATACTTTCTTTGGGTCATAACGTAGATAACTTATGAAGGCCATAACTTTCTTCAGAAATATTTTCCTGACCCTCCAAGCCGGGGCCAATGCCCACTCAATGTGTCCCTCAAGCATTTCCATGACTCTAATAATGGCACACATTACATTGAGAGTTGATTGCCTGGTTTCTTACCTATTGTCCTCTCTAGACTTTGATCACCATGAGTATGTTCACCTTTGTATCCCTAGCACTTAGCAGAGTGCCTCAAGCAGAGTAAAGTTTCAATTAATGGTTACTGAATAAATGAATGAATTGCTTTAATTCTGTGTCTATTGTCAAAAGAAAGAGAGTATAATTAGAGGAAAAGTTTATCCAGAGATGTTGGGCTGAACTTATGCATATATTTTCCTTCCTGGTGAAAATCCACTGAAATAATGGAAAAACATGTAATGAAAGGAATAAATCCATATTAGTTCCTGTATTTGTCAGGGTAGGGTAACTACTGTATGAGATAACACCAAATCTCAATGGATTAAGACAATAAAAGTTCATTATTCACCAATGGCATAGTCCAATGCCAGAGCTGGGTAGAGTGAGCAGTGTTGCTGTTTCCATTCTCTGCATTCATCAAATGGTCAGGGGGAAAACAAGGAAAACCTGGGGGATCCTATAGGAGGACTTTCAGGGGCCAGTCTGGAAAAGGCATACATCACTCCTAATCAGAGTCCATTGGCCATAGCTCTGTCATTTCTAATAGTAAGAGGAAAAGAAAATAGAGGATGACAAACACAAAACAGTCTCCCACAACCTTGAAAAACAAGGAAGGATGACTTCAACAAACTAGAAATTTTGAGGAATCTGTCAAAGCTAGAAAGCAATTGGGATTAGACTGGTGAAAATAAAACAGAGGAAACCCTAGCAGATAAGAAGCTCAAGAAGAAATTCAAGCAGGAGAAATTTTCTGTGAAAATGAGATCAATTCCAGAGATTCTTCAAACTCAGAGTCAACAAATACAAATCATGGGAAAGATTGCTGGAACTGCTGTCAGGAAATTTCATGTTCAAAATCGCATTACGGAAAAGCTGGGCTACCCCACACTGAGCAGCATAGACCATCAGTGCTTGCCCCAGGAGGACATCTTGTGTGAGGGTCAGGACTGGGCAGCAAAGCAGAAAAGAGTGTAAAATAAATCTGAGCCTCCACAAGGACAGCTGCAGAAGAAAAAGACAGTGAGCACATGACTACAGTGCTTTTTCCAGACTAAATTGCTCAGTATATCTCACCGGAATAGGAGTGGTAAACAGGAAACTTAGAGCAGGCACAGGGCCAAAAACAGGCAGAGTACCCAGGTATCCACCGGAGATGGGAAACCCTCACACCCAGAAGAAATGCTTTTGACACATATTGTCCAGCCACACACCCTGCCCCTTCTCCATCATCATCAGAAGGAGGACACTTATTAACGGACAGACAGAGGTCCTGAAAAACAAATATGAATAGACATTCAGGAATGACAAGATTTTTAAGAAAACCAAACACTGTAAAAAGGAGACACCAAATACAACAAATGACTAATACTTGAAGAACACATTTTATTTTTTTTTATTTTTTTAAATTTTTCTTTTCTTTTTTTTTTTTTTTTTTTTGAGACGGAGTCTCGCTCTGTGGCCCAGGCTGGAGTGCAGTGGCCGGATCTCAGCTCACTGCAAGCTCCGCCTCCCGGGTTCCCGCCATTCTCCTGCCTCAGCCTCCCGAGTAGCTGGGACTACAGGCGCCCACAACCGCGCCCGGCTAATTTTTTGTATTTTTAGTAGAGACGAGGTTTCACCGTGGTCTGGATCTCCTGACCTTGTGATCCGCCCGCCTCGGCCTCCCAAAGTGCTGGGATTACAGGCGTGAGCCACCGCGCCCGGCTGAACACATTTTAAAAGTGATAAAAAATTTAAAATATATGTGATCAATATATGCAAAGAGATTTATGAGTCTGCATATTCTTAAGACAATTTTTGTCTGCAGCATAAAGGAAGCAGCCAGATTTGTTGGAAGTAAAAATGTGATCAATCAAATAAAAATAGATGGGTTAATTAGTGTTGGGAGACAGTTCTCCACTCGTCTCTCACATTCTGCACATCTTGCAAACTGGGGCACTGACTGCCCTTTGTTTTACCCTATCTTCTCAAGGATGTTTATTTAGGAAATGCCTTGGAAAACAGAGACAGTGTTTCTTCCAGAGCAAGGCATACTTACTATTCAGTACAATGAAAATGTTTCCCTCTTCAGCAAAGGGCAGACATGCTTATAAAAGACACAGAATCCCTGAGCTCAGGGTTCTGCCCTCCTGTCACGCAGCCCACTGTGTGTGCAGGTACTGTTTGGCCCTTTTGCTCCTCACTGTGGGAATTAGGACTCAAAAACCAGCACAAATGCTAATCCTCTGGCTACTGCTATTCTGTGAGTAATAAACTACCTTTGTATCTGACCGAGAAATCTCATGTCTTCTTCCAGTATCCATGAAACTACAATAGGCTAATTTGCAAGTAAGGTAAAATCTCAAACCTTTCACAGTTCTTAACATTATTATAATGGAAATACTGAGAGCCTAAAATGGTCAACTGAAAGACAAAGTCAAGGTATTCTCCCAGAATTCAGCCCAAAAGATCATTTCAGTATGGAGAATACTTAAAAAATGGGAAAGATTGAGCCAGAGACTCCAATATAAAATAGTAGTTCTGAAAGAACAGAGAGAATTGAGAGAAATCAATAATCAAGAGAAATAGAAAACAATCCACAACCCTAAAAAAAAACAAAGAAATATCTAAAGTTAAAATATTAGACTATCTCAATGAATCACTTGGTAGATTACTTAATAGTTACTGAGGGATGGATGGGTACGGTGGCTCATACCTATAATCCCAGCACTTTGGAAGGCCAAGGTGGGCAGATCACTTAGGGCCAGGAGTTCAGACCAGCATGGCCAACATGGCCAAACCATGTTTCTCCCACAAATACAAAAAATTTTCCAGGCATGGTGCTACACACCTGTAATCCCAGCTACTCGGGTGGGTGAGACACAAGAATTGCTTGAACCTGGGACACAGAGGTTGCAGTGAGCTGAGATCACAACATTGCACTTCAGACTGGGCAACAGAGACAGACTCTGTCTCAAAAAAAAAAAAGTTACAGAGGGGAAAAGGGGTGCATCTACAATGCACCTTGTACAAGCTGACAGAAACCACATTAAACAAACAATTGATAATACTTAGCATCATGAATAAGACAAACGGACTCACATTCTTTCTGGTGTGATGCACTAAGGACACAGTATCACCCCTATATATTCTTGCCAAAAAATGTTTATTCTGAATCTAGGCATGTGGGACCCATCAGACAAATCCAAGTGGAAGGACACTATATAAAACAATTGACCTGAACTCTTCATTCAAAAATATTCATGACAGTAAAAATGAAAAAGGCAAGGATGCTGTTCTAGATTAAAAGAAGATAAAGAAACATGACAGGCCATGCACAGTGGTTTATGCCTGTAATTCCAGCACTTTGGGAGGCTGAGGTGGGAGAAGTGCTTGAGGTCAGGATCAGTTTGGGCAACATAGTAAGACCCCATCTCTACAAAAAATAAAAACAAATTAGCCAGGCATGGTGTTGCATTCCTATAGTCCCAGCTATTGGGAGGCTAAGGAGAGAGGGTCACATAAGCCCAGGAGTTCAAGGCTGCAGTGAGCTATTATCATCACTGCACTCTAGCCTGGGCAACAGAATGAGACCCTGTCTCAAAGAAAAAGAAAAATAAAAAAAACACAACAAGCAAATGCAGTGCATAGTCCTTAAATGTATCCCTCAATTTAAAGAGAAATGATAAAGTATTTATTGAAACCATTGGGGAAATTTAAATATAGACGATACATTAAATAATCGTATAGAATCAAATTATATTGAATCATATTTAATCAAAGTTTAAAAACATTGGCACATCTCTAGGTACAGATAAAAGAGAAGAGAACAGAGTCATAACAGTTATTAGAAAAACTTAGTTTGAACATGAATTTATATAGCCAGCCAATTAGAATCTAAGTGTAAGCACCAAGAGGGGGAGAGAGAGAGAGAGAGAAGAAAATGTATTTGCGGTCATGTAAAAACTAATGAATTTAGCATTCCACAGATCTCCTCTGAAACAATTAGTCAAGGATATGCTCCCAAAAATGAAAACTGAATTCAAAAAAGAGGAAGATATGTTTGAAATCCAAGAAAAAGTGGTATACAAAGAAATCAGGAGCCATAAATAAACAGCATTAGGGTATGAAACAGTTCCAAAAGAAAACTGCATTCAACTTTATACTATTAAAAATGTATGCAGTGGATTATTTTCTAGGACAAATGAATTATCAAAATTAACATAAAAAGACAAATCATTTTAAATAAACCATTAAACCTAGACAACACTTAAAAAGTAATCAATGATTCACGCTTTAATAAAGGTCAAAGTCTTACTTGATAGTAATTTATAGTTTCATTTGCAGTGGAATCAAAAATTTCAAAATTCAGAAATGTCAGTGGAAAAAGTACAATGAAGGAGAACTTTCTGTACTGAATACTAAAAACATAATAATTAAAATATCATGGAATTGCCACTGGATAAACAAATAAATATAAAATAAAATAGTATATCCAGAAATAAACCCACATTTTTATGGGAACTTAATATATTAGAAAGAGCAAAGTCAATAGAAAAGTCACTAGATGCTGTTGGGGCAATTGCTCTTCATTTGAGCTAAAAATTTAGATTATTATATCATACCATATACAAAAGTAAATTATAGAACTGAATATTTCAAAATTGTGCAAGTATTAGAAGAAAATATAGGCAAGGCATAATACCAAAAGACATAAAAGATGAACAGCTTTGACTACACAAATTTAACTTTTGACAAAATACATTACAAACAAAATTCAAAGACATAATAGAGTAAAAGATATAAGCAGTATATATAGCAAATGTTCAGTATCCATTCTATGAAGAGAACCCCTACAAATCAATAAGAAACTCAACCCATTGTTTAAATGGGCAAATGATACAAATAGAAAATGTAAGGAAGAAACACAAGTGGTCAATAAAATAGGAAAATAAATGCTTACCTGCGTAACAAACCTGCACCTATACCCCTGAAGTTAAAAGTTTTTTTAAAAAGAAAGTAGAAAACAAAAAAAAGAAAAGAAGTTTAACCACAGTAGTAATAAAGGAAATGAAAAATAAAAACAAAAGGGCAATGAGATTAGCAAAAATTAAATGTTGATAATATGAAGTGCTAGGAAAGGAGTGGGGAAATGGGCCCCCTGGTTTACCACTGGTGGATGTAAAGTATAAATTAGCATAGCCTTTTCAGAGGCCAATTTGGCAATATATATTAAATTTTAAAATGTGCATACATATACTTTGTCTCAATATTCTGCCTCAAAGGATCTGTTTTACATAAATATTGACATATTGTGGAAAAGAGAGAACAATTACAACCTAGATTCCTTATTATGGAATACTGCCCATCCATTAGAAAGCATTCCATAAATTAAAATGCACTAACAGGAAAATATCTCTAAGCCTGACTACAGTAGCAAAGTAAGTTGTATAACAACATATATAGTATAATTACATTTTTTAATGCTGTATATCTATTGAGATACTACTATGCGTAAGCCTTGGTCTTCGGTAGTAGGCTTATAGAATTGAAGAAAACAGATAAAATTATTGGCCTTACAGAGTTTACCTATGAAGTTTGGAGATGAGAGATGAGTGTGGGACTGGGGATGGCAAACAAACTAGTAAGCAAACACATAAGCAAGATCATTTCTGATAGTGGACTTTTCTTTTTTTTTTTTTTTTTTTTTTTTTTTTTTGAGACGGAGTCTCGCTCTGTCGCCCAGGCTGGAGTACAGTGGCCGGATCTCAGCTCACTGCAAGCTCCGCCTCCCGGGTTTATGCCATTCTCCTGCCTCAGCCTCCCGAGTAGCTGGGACTACAGGCACCCGCCACCTCGCCCGGCTAGTTTTTTGTATTTTTTAGTAGAGACGGGGTTTCACCGTGTTAGCCAGGATGGTCTCGATCTCCTGACCTCGTGATCCGCCCGTCTCGGCCTCCCAAAGTGCTGGGATTACAGGCTTGAGCCACCGCGCCCGGCCTGATAGTGGACTTTTCTAAGAAGGCAACATGTCATGTCATGGAGAAGAATCCTAGTATAAAGTCGGTACTATAGGTAAATTATAATTCACTTGCAGAGTAAACTTGACACCACATACATTCTGGAATTGAAAACCCCTTAAATTCATATTGATCTTTTCTGTCTTTTAAGACATGTTAGCTAAAGAAGATACTATATCAAACTTCTGCAGGGATTTTGTAAGCTGACAGAAAGCCCTAAAGTGAGGGCCAACATTCGTGGTTTCTATTCTGGTTCAGCTACATTAGCAGAGTTAGACCTAAACGTCACCAAAAATAGGAAAAGAAGGTTATTACCTGCCTTTACAAGCCCATGAGGCTGTTTCAGGATCTTTGAAATCTTTAAAATGATGTTTTACTTTGAAAAAGTTATGGAAGGGCATTTGTCTTGTAAGTAGCAGAATAATCACAGGTATTAAGTATAATCAAAGGTGTTGTCAACTAGATTCCATTTACGGCTTTGCATGTAAAAAGTGTAATATGAGGGAAGTGGAGAGAGGACTCCAACAAGGAACATCACATTTCCTGGTGTCCTCCCTTTTCCTCATTGGAATAAAAGCTTCAGGCTCTATAGTCTGGACCTCAGGACAGGGAATAATATGGCCCCAAAGCTAGACAAAGCCCATAAACCAGAGAATTCTGGTGAATCTTCTTCCCCTCCTCCTCTTTGATGCCCAAACCATACTCCATTCACCAAGGCATTTCCAATACACAGGAGTGTAACAGAAGCCTTCAGGTTTTGAAAAACAGAAGACTGTTTTGGAGGAGCCCTCATTTTGCCGCTTCCCCTCATCTCAGCTACCCCTGCTCAGACTCACATCCTAAGGCTGACCCTGCCTAGAGATACATGGCTGGTAGACTGACTGCACTTGCCGCACTCTGCCAAGAGGCAAAATGCAAATACTTTTAAGAGGTCAATGCCCTCCAACTGTGAAATGGTAATGTGCTAAATTATGTGCTTAATTAATTTTCCCCCAAGAGCATACCATAAAATTGGAAAAACAATTCCTCAGGCAAGTCCCATCACCCAGGATCAATGTGCATAAAGTACACAGGAAAGGATCAAAGTTTCTCATCAGTAAATGTGTGCATGTGCTCTGGCTGAATGTTCAGAGGTCGATTTCTACTGTAGGTTGGTGAAAGGCATACAACCAATTAAATTGCTTCGCTCTTTCTCCTTGTGTTGTTACCACATGGGTTAGAAACTTCAGGGATGAGATTTTTGCTACTTCCCTCCAGCAGGAATCCAAGGAAAAAACTTCCTGTTAGATTTTACCATGAGGAGGCATCCTCTTCACAAGTTTGTAGGTTTTGGTTTTTTCTTAGTTTTCTTGTTAATGCAAAGCAATCACAGCAGGATTAGGGAAACTGAGCTAAAAGGTAAGGTGATATAGCCACTACCTTATGAATATGCAATGATATGGGCTGTAACAATCACTTAACTAGTCTGGAGTTATATCTACATGATAAAAATAAAACTGGATAAAGGAGGCAAAAACACTATATATAATAGCTACCCTTTTTTCCAGACTACATAATGTTATACAACAGCTTTGTAATTATTTGTATAATGTTTTTATTGTTTAACTCCAGCACTGTAAGCTCCGTGAGACTTACAATGCTGGAGCTTTCTTTCACCTCCATATCTCTAGCAGCAATCCCTTTGCTGGTAGCTGACACTCAAGATATATTTGTAAATAAATGAATGAATGAGTGAGTGAATGAATGAACAAATGACTAAGCCAGGTTTAAAACCCAGTTCTCAGGCCTCACTGATCATTTCCATGGTACCAGGATACCCCCCTGTGGAGGCACAAATTTTCAAGAAAGAATAAAAGACATTAAGAGATTATGCCTAGGCCGTACAACATAACCTCCCATTTAATTTCATATAAATTTATGACTGAACCAGTTTGGAGATTTGTTTCCAGAAAGTACTGATTTATTCACTTGAGATCAATCATGGTAAAGACAAGTCTCAGTGGGTAGGCAGTGCATTGCTGTGGACGGCTACCCAGTACATGGTGTTCACATTTGAGTTGATGGTGCTTTATGGTCTTAGTGGTGTAAGTCTGGATCAAGGTCGGGCTCTCTCCTCATAGAAGGATGTGTTGGGGAAGGCTGGAGAGCCAAGGAATTGGAAGGCAGCTGCATGATCCCTGCTGCATGCTGAGAGGGCCAGTGTCTAGAATCAGAGAAAACAGCAGGAGCTCTCATTCTTTCTGCTGGGTGTCACCTGCTCCCAGCCCTTTTACCTGCACCAAAAGCCAGTAGGTTTCACAAGCTAAATCCCTCCTCCTGAGCTAACTTAATCTAATTCACTAAGAATGCATTATAAAACACCAATATTCTATCAAAGACAGGGGCTTTAATTTTACTTGATCTTTAGGTTCCATTGACCTCAAGCTGTCTTTCCCGGAATGTTGTGAAAACATGCTATACACACAAACACACACACTCATACATGTATATATCTAATTATTTTATTACTCAGAAAGCTATTAGGGTTAATGGAACATTTGACTCAAAGCATAGCCAACCTTTGCACTGACATCCTGCATATAGAGCCTGCATTTATGATTTCTTATTTCTCTTATCTTTACCAACACCCTCCCTCCCTTAGGAAAGGAACCTGGCGGGGGAACCAAGAGTTTGGATTGCAAAATTGAGGAGAGTGCTGAAACACCTGCCCTAGAAGACTCCTCATCATCCCCCGTAGATAGTCAGCAACATTCCTGGCAGGTTTCCACAGACATTGAGAACACTGAAAGGTAAGTGGGAAGTTACCCTGAATAGACTGCCAATCCTCCTCCCGTTAATGTTCTTAGGGGCCACAGAGAGATGAGGTTTTCTAGTTCAGATTCAGAAACAGAGCTTTCTTTGGTCTGCCAGAGGAGCATAGTGCTGGCAGGGACCCTGGAGACTGCCTAATCTGCAGACAAGAAAACTAAGACAAGAGAGGGTAAGCAGTCCAAATGCTGCAGAGGAACACTAGCAGCACCCACAGTAGGCATAGGCTCCCAGGCCTCTGCTTCTCCCACTCCAACACATTGCATCTCCGTGGAAAATGAGAACAGTGTGCTGCCTTGGAGGGGAGAAAGTCTACATGCTGTCACAGTTCACCTACTGGGCTGGTGCCCAAAATTCTCACTTGTTTAAGGGAGAAAATCCAAAATTACACAAAGATGCCTCCAGTAAAGTCTCGGGTTTCAGGTATATGGAACAGCCTGCTTAGCTGCCATTTGGGGGCTGAGCATTCTGTCCAGTTCACAAAGGGCTTCTCCCAGGGCCCCCTTCTCTTTCTCTCCATAAGGTAGCTGATAGCCCCTCAGTGGTCAAAGCAAGTCAATGCATTTTCTTAACTTCAGTAGCTCACTTCTAGAGAGGCAGTTTCTTTCTTGAAAAGAAGAGACTCTACAGTGATCTTATTTTATTTAGGAAAAAGGAGTAATAATAATATTATTATAATAAATACCATGTCCCATCTAGATGCTAAAAGTGACATTCTGTGAGGCAGAAAGATAAGCCTCTTGTTTATTTGCCTTTACACTGATATCTGTGCCCTTTGCTACTAATGTCCCCAGAGCTGGCACTAAGCAGCTGAATGAATACTGGGCAATTCCACTGAGTGTTCTGTGTGTATGAGGTTGAGTCACTGACAACATAATGAACATTTTATTTTTTTTTATTTTTAGAAATGTAACACACAATGGCATTTATAGCCATTGTGGTTCTACTTTCAGATTGTAACATAATTCTAAAGCTAATTACCGAATTTCTGTGTTTATAGAAAATTGGAGCATGTGGTAATTATGTGCTATTAATAAAACTTGGATTTTGTATAAGCTTGGAAATGCAACAATTCAAACAATAAAGCTGTTTGGCACAGTTTGATAGCACTATAGACAAATGATGAGGGAGTGATTTATCTTAATTTATAAAATAGAAAATTCTTAGCTCTGTTCCCAGGGAAAAAAATATCTGCTGAAATGCCATATCAGGGCATAAACCATCAGTGAAGCCATTTCCTTTGCAAACCTTAGACAGCAGCTATATTCAAGCCTTATAAGCTTATAAGAAGGGATGGCAGTAACAGTAGGATAGTTATGGCCCACAACGTTGGCAATGTTTCCGTTCAGCCTGAAAGCCCAGATTCTGGTCAAAGGAGATGGAGGTAGGTAGGCACAGTGGACCTGGTCCAGGATGTGGCTAACTCTGTTCTCCCTGGCTGTCTGCGTTGAGAGATCATGGGTCTCAAACTAGGTTGCACAGTTAAGTCATCAGGAGGGAATTTTTAAAATACTGACGGCTGGGCCCCACTATAAGCCAGCTGTATCAGGCTCTCTTGGGGTGAGACCTGGGCTTAAGGTGATTCTCCTCTGCAACCACCAAGGTTGAGAACTGGTGCTTTATTAGAGGAGACCTTGCCTCAATCCCCATGTTGCATTCCTAGCCCTTTCTCACCCGTTCCATCTGTCCTTGAGATCTTACATAAAAACAGACTGTGCCTTGCACTTGTGGAGATGGGGCCCCGCTTCCGTTCTCCTGCCCTCCTCTCTCACTTGATCAGCATGCAGACCACAGACACTTCCTCACACCTCACACCCATGGGAGTGGATTTGGAATGTTTTTACAGGCATATTTCTGCAGATCCTCAAGGCTGCTTTCCTTTCCTTTTCCAATCAATTATTACTGAGACTTGAGTTCCTCTTCACATATCAGTCAATACTTGAAAAGGAGCTCCCATGAGGTCTTCAGAATTACCCTGAGAAAATGGTCCTCAAACCATGCTCAACAGAACAGGGGTGTTTTGTGAAGTGGACTGAGTGGCTTCATACCTAAAATTAAATGGTGACTGTCTTTCCTCAGATAACAGAAGAAAAATAAGTGGATAGAATTTCTTCAACTTTAGGATGATCTTCCCCCACAAAACTTTCCTAAACCCATGGTGCCTACCAGTGCTTGCCTATCCTCAGTTCATTAAAAGATACATCTGCTTTTTGTACCAAATTATGTTCCTGGCTATTTTAAATGAAAGCTGCCACTATGTCCTGGGGTTTCAAGAGCACTTTCTCCAATGCACAACCACCTAGAAGTGTATAGGGACCATTGTCCCAAGGGTTTCAAAAGATCGGTTTTCCCCTACCTTAGACTAG
Organism: Theropithecus gelada; assembly: GCF_003255815.1. Lineage (NCBI taxonomy): Eukaryota > Metazoa > Chordata > Mammalia > Primates > Cercopithecidae > Theropithecus > Theropithecus gelada. Next base: position 61,804,051 of record NC_037673.1, read on the forward strand.
AAGCCTCCTAAGATGGCTTCCTGCTTTACAGTTCTGGGGTTTTATGACCATGTATGCTCTGAGATGAGGGAAGATATTTGATGCGTGCAGTGGCATTGCATGCTGTGCGCTGAAGTCAGGAAGTGTGGAAGGATGGTCCGTGCTAGAGGAAGGCCCAGCTGTCCCCAGGTGGGGCTGTTTTCCCTCTTGTTCCTATACTGCGCCCCTTTCTGTTTCATCCATTGTAAGGAGCTCTTCTCTGGAAGTTTTAGAATTTGTTACTCTCTCATTATTCCAAGTCAATATAATAAGTGTTAGCCCTGGTGAATGCTTAATACCTGAGTTATACTGAATTCCAATCATGGTAACAAGGGACTTATATTAAAACCAAGCAGAAGATGGAATTGGAGGCCATTGTCTTCAGTGAAACAACTTAGAAAACCAAATAGCGCATGTTCTCACTTATAAGTGGGAGCTAAATGGTGGGTACACATGGACATGGGGTGTGGAATGATAGACCTCAGAGACTCAGAAGGGTGGGAAGGTGTGGGGGATGAGAAAATACTCAGTGGGTAAAATGTACATTATTGGGGTGATGGATGCCCTGAGAGCATAGACTTCACCACTGTGCAATATGTCAAAGTAACAAAACTACACCTGTACTCCTTAAATTTATACAAATTTTAACAAACGAGCAAATAACAGCAAGTGAACGTACGCAGCCACTATAGTCCTCTGACCATAAAGTCTTGATAGCACCATCACCCAGCCTCAAGTTTGCTCTGGGTAACCCTGTTGCTCCAGTTGTACATCCTTGGCCTCTCTGTAAATCTAAAGCGCTGTTCTCGTGACCAATGGCTCTTCTCTGATCTTAGCCAGGTTCGACTGGAGGCAGAGATGAGGGCTTCTGCAGGAGAATGCCCTGTAGAAATGTTTGGCAGAGTAGCTCTCATTTTTTCCTGAGCCAACCTATCTCAGATTTTTTTTCTTGTAAAAGCAAAATAAATTCAATATTTGCCTACTGGAAACTAGAGCTAGTGCAATTAGACACAGACTCTCATCCTTCAGTTGTCTCATAGAACAGATTGTTTGAGATTTCGTTTTGAAAATTTACAGCTGATTATTCTGTCTTTTTTTCAATTTTACAGAGACATGCGAGAAATGAAAAACCTTTTAAGCAAACTCAGGGAAACTATGCCTTTACCATTGAAAAATCAAGGTGAGTCTTGTCACTTCTCTTTGAGGCAGAGGATGTTTTTAATGGGATAACCTTGGGAATTGTTTCTTGGAAATTAAAGCATATGTCTCACACAAACAGTAGAAGGCATTGAGCATTCATTTGTCTTGCCTCAAGAAGATACCAAAATGAGACTAGAGACTCTCTGGTGAACACAGCATGCTTTGAGGGGGCCCGAGATACATTCTGACCTTAAAACAAACTCCTCCTCCACTGGCCCTGTTACTCACTGTGGAAAGCACCATGCCAGGCACAGCAAGAGACTTCAGAACACCTTCAAAGGAAGATCTCTGCCATCCACTTGCATAATTATCTTTAAAAAGTAATCCAAAAAATTCACATATATTGAGAACTTACAGCATGCCACTATTCAAAATACTTTGCATATATTAACCATATTCACTTATTTAATTCTAAACAACTTTGAGGGAAATGCTATTAGTGTTTCCCAATTTAGTAGAAACTGGCACACAGAGACGTTAGCTAACTTGGCCAAGGTCACACAGACTGTAAACAGGAAAACTGGGATGTGAATTCAGGCAATCTGTCTCCAGGTCTATCCTATGGGAGTATATGCCCTAACGCAGAAATGAGAGGGAGATGTTCACTAGAATGCGGGAAAGTCCTCTGCATGCCTTTTAAACTATTGTATCCTCAGTATCTGGAGCCTGGGACATAGCAGAATAATACCTGTCACAATCGATGTTGGTTAAATCTGCACCTACCTTTGCAGCCCCAGAGACTGACAGTGTGTACAAAGGACCAATAATAAGGGCTTACATTAAGTATACATGGCTGGAGCAGCCATAGTTAAAGTATCAACTTCAGAGGGTTGTACATAGAGGTGGAGAAAGGCTTCTAGGAGGCAAGAAAGAAACTCCTCTTGTTTTCACTGAGCAAAGCCTGATGGGAGGGAAGACAGGGTGCCGCTTGCCTTGAAGCGAGGAGGAGGAGGAGGAGGAGGATTTGGCAGTGGAGCTGGAGGCTCCTCTTGGCTCCAGGAGCAGCTCAGCAGAAGGTGGAGGGGTGGAAGTGAGAACACCAGATGAAGAGGCTGAAGAGTAGCGTGGCCTGAGCTGCACAGGGGCGGAGGTCAGAAAATAAGAAGCAGGGGCTCCAGCACATCAGATAACTCGGAACAGCCCCTGAAGGGCCTGCTCGCCAAGGCCAACTGGCTTGAGCCACAGGTGTAGTGTTTTGAGAAAGTAGAAAACATGCTGTAGTGATGAGAGACTGCTCTGACCACTACATGGAAGATTGTTGCCAGAAATAAGCACAGTGTTTAGAACAAGGGCTTTGAATTAAGAACAGCCTTGGGTTCAAATGCTGGCTCTGCCACCTACCAGCTTTGCACCCTGGGAACAAATTGTTTAACTTCTGCAAATGTATTTCCTTAGCCCTGCAAAGGGGATAATAGTATCACCTACTTTAGAAGTCTGTTGTGGGGATTAATTGAAGCAATGTGTCATATGCCTACTACCAAACTTAGAGAGCAAACACTTGACAAACGCTTTGTTATTATTATTATTGTTGTCACTGTTAATATTATTTACAAGCTGGTCAACCCAGCTTTGCTCAAGAGAACCCCAAATCACCATCAAATAGAGGAATCCCTGCTACCACTCACTCTGCAACAGACCATGTGTAGTGTACATGTGAGGCTGGTCTTGAGCCTGCAATTCAAAACACTGGCCCCAGGACTTTAGATCCGCAGCTCATGTCTGAAGCTGTCCTCAGTGTCTTAATAGGTTTGACAAGCCTCCTTCATCAGTAGCACCCTGACGTCTCGCCCTCCCTTACATTCAGCTTTCCAAGAGGATGGCTGCCCAGGGTCCCCCAGTCTGAATTTCATGGGTGCCATGTAACCTATATTTTAAATCACATCATCCTAAACATTCCCTCCCCATTTAGTGATCATTCATCCAGCAGTTTTTGACTGTGTGTTAATAGAAAGACAGAAATTTTGTTTTATTTAGTCATTTATAATCATAAAGAATATCACATAAATATTTTATGTGACTTTGTATCATCTTTATACATGAAAAAATAATTAATTTTAATTACATTTTTAAATGTAATAATAATAATCAAAGGTTGATACTGTGAGTGAAAACATGAGTGAAAAGGGAATAGTCATCAAAATAAATTATACTCAGGACTTGAACCTTGGATCTATCTGGGGAACAGAAAGGAAAAAGCTAGAAAGGAGATACAAGGACTTATTCAGAAGGAGGTGGTGCAGTAGGATTTTAATAATCAAAAATAACTAATGTAAAGGATTGTGAGAAATTTGAGTTTCTTCACTGAGGGAAGAAATGGGAATCCTTAGCATGAAACAATACATCTTTGTTCCCTATGTGTTTAACATGACCTCACAGCCTACTGAGCTGACCAGTGGGGAAGGGGACTGTGTCTGAACTGGAGGATCCAGAGGGGACCTGAAGAGTCTCTCTGGGAACATTTTGACAGATGCATGTGGCACCATTTTAATGAACAAATCATATAGATTCTTCTTGCTACATAGACTGAGATAGACCATAGAGGCTTCCCCAATTCCTTTCTGGAATTCTTTTCAGGTGGTTTATTTATTATACAGGTCTAATACGTACAGGAAATGGTGCAGGGTAAAATGTGGAAAAAAGTATTCCAGTTCTTTTCTGTAGGACCTTATTGTCAAAACATGATTCTAACGGGATGAAAACCATTATAGAAAGCCATCTGTTTTCTTTCTGCCTTCTTATTTCCTTTCTCTTTTCTTTCCATTTACATGGGTCTTTAAATCAGAAAAAAAAAAAAAAGGGAAAAGATACCACTCCTGGTCCCCATCTTTCCTATCTCAACCCCTGACCACATGAAAATGCTGCTGACTGAGTCCACTATTCTCTAGGCTCTAACTCAGCCCTCAACTCCAAAACTGTTCCATGTTTATTTCAGCATTTAAAGATTTAATCATATCTTCTCCCGCTTTCTACTACAGTCAAAACTCGGCTCCACAACAGTTTACTTTAAATCAACTTTCAGTGGAGAAGAAAGGAAGGTGGCCAAGGGCAGGAATTTTAATGGTTAGTGATTATGCCTTCATTTTTAGACAGCCTTTTCTTTCCCATCCATCCAGTTTCAGACTGGAGGCAAAGAGATGCACAAAAGAAGAGCAAGCCACCCTTGCACTGCTGAGTTCCACCGTGGGCTGCAGACAAGGGCCAGGTCTCCTGGTTCTCAGCCCGCTGTTCTTTCCACTGCTTCAGCGCCCCTCCTGTCCTACATTCTAGGTCACTGGCAGTGCTGTAGGGAGCTTCATTAATTATGATAGTCTCGCTGTGTCAAATGGATTACAAATGGAACCACCTGTGGGGAGCCTGCAAGGTTACTGACAGAGGCTAAAAGGAGATTGGAAAGTGAAGGACAAGCGTCTTCTAAATGCATGCTGTTATCAAACAAAACAAATCAGCAGAAATAAATTAAGCCTGAAAGACAGTTTCACCTTTTCCAAAATTCTGATTTAGCGAATGCTGTGGGAGGTGTCGGTATGTTCATTCTTGCATAGAATTCGGTCGTTGATGCCATGCACGAGAATCAGTCTGGAAGTAGGTAAGTCAGGAATTGACCTGGGCTAGAATGAGTCCCCTCCTGTGAACAAGACTACTCCAGACTAACGTGGGCCTAGAGATAGTTCTCCCAAACTCATGGCATCCTCCTCCAATCAGGACCCCCACATCCAGAACTGAACCTGGCTGTGTGAGGCAGAAGAGTCCTCAGATATCTGGCTGAAGAACACTGGGCAGTTATGCCACCATCTAGCATAGAGACGACCTTTTAGGTCCTTCCCCCAAGGGCCTCGTAAAGACTTTCTATGTTTCTAGCTGCTGTCTGAAAGTTATTCTGGGCAGTTTTACCAGTAGCCCCATATCCTTTGCAGTTTCTGCAATCTCTTGTCCAAGATTCAGTGTGACATAAGCAAACCAATCTGATTTCTTAATGCATTACTCTATTATGTTGAGCTATGTCTACTCACTATCTACTGAAGGAAGAACAGACCTCTCACCCCAGCAGCCTTTGTCCCCATCGTCATCCAACATATAATGGTCACCAATGATGTGTCAAATTCTGTGCTAGGTGCTGAGGATGTCTCTCCTCCACTAAAACCTGTCCCTTTCAACAGGGAAAAATTGGATGGGAATCACCTACGAAACTTTTCGAAATGCCATATGCCTCCTCTCGCACAGATTCTGGTAGAGCCTTCAGGGTTGGGCTGAAAACAACTATTACATATGCAGACAGATACACACACACACACACACACACAATTGGAAAGACACAGAAATTAGTGCTCACAATATAATAATGCCGTAACAATTAGACATGGGTTGTTACAAGGTATATTAGAATCTCACCTGGCCCAGGCTTGAATTGAAAACGGGGGATTATTAGGGATTGCTTTTTAGAAGGTGTCTGTGCTGAGAATTTTTAGGATGAGTAGCACTTAGCCAAAGAAATAGAAAAAACATAGTCTAGGCTGAAGATTCTGGATGTGTGAAGGCATACGGGGAGATGAAAGAGGAGGGGATTTTGATAACTACAAGGACTTAAGTAGTTGGAAAAGTGTCTAGACAAGAGGCTTAAGAGAGAGATAAGAGAGAGACAAGAGCTGTATTATTAAGGCCCCTTAGGCCTTGTTAAGAGGTTTGGGAGCCACTGGAAGGATTCCATGAGGAGGCAGGTGCAGTCATCCAGGTGAAAAATGCTTAAGATCTCACCTAAAGTCAGGAGGTTGGAAAGGAGGACAGGGACAATTGGATGTGGTGCATAAGGAGAAGCAGAATCAAGGAAGAAACCCAAATTCAGACTTGGAAAATGAAGTAAATGACGATGTTGGTCACCAAATTAGAGAGAGCAGAGGAGCAGTAGTAAAGGCAGAGAACAACTTTTGGACGTGGGGGGAACCTTCTGGAGCAGTGCTCAGTGAGACATGTGATCTGAGAGGACTGAAACACAGATTTGAGCATCATCAGCGTAGTGGGAATTGAAGCCCTACCAATAGTGTGCACAGACAAGAGTCCTGGAATACCAAAAGGGAAGGTTTGAGAGGAAACAAGATCAGTCTACAAAGGGGACTGAGATGAAAATTACAAGAGCATGATTAAATAAATCAAAGAAGGTTGCAAAGAAGGAATGGCCAGTGGTGAAGCTAAATATGAATTGGAAGTGTCCACAGGATTTAACGACAAGGTGGTCACTTGTGGTGTTGGCACAAGCAGCTTTCTTGGAATTTGGGGCATGGAAGCCTGGCTAAGGAGGAGGGGAAGTGAATGGCAGATGATGAACTGGGGCAGCCAGGGTAAATTCATTAAGACTTTATTACAGAGCGGTGGGAAGATGGGATTGGATGCAGATGATGTGCCAAGAGCTGCAGCAATCGTTTATAGAAGCAATGGGAATGTGAAGGAATACAGAAGCATGGAGCAGTCAGAAAAGACTGCAGGAAAAAAAAATGTTTAAGCTAATCTTTGAAGGAGGGCTTGCCAATTGTCTAAGGAGGGAGGACTTTTCTGAAACGAGAGGTGGCAAGTGCAAAGGCAGCAGGCAAAAGAAAGTACAAGCATCGCTAGGGAATTCTAAGTAGCTCTGTTTTGGACTGTCTCCTCCTTTATAAGCCCTTCATTCCAGCCAGACTGGACTGTCCACTCTCTTTTACGGCATTTTTCACAAAGCCTCATTGTTACTCAAGGAAAGGTTCTTGAGGCCAGGGACTATCTTTCTATTAGGACCCATCTTGGTATTATCCTCAGTACCCAATGTAGAGCCTTGGACTTAGCAGGCTTTCTGTTAATCCAGTGTTTCTCAAAGTGTGCTCTTACGAACAGCAGCGATGTCTGGGAACTTGTAAGAAATGCTGATTCTCTGGCCCCACCCCAGAGCTACTGACTGAGAAACTCTGGAGTTGGGGTCAGCAATGTCTGCTTTAACAAGCCCTAAGATGATGCTGATGCAGCTAATGTTTGAGAACCACTGGCTTAGCTGAGGGTCTCTCTCTTTTTTCCCCTGGAATAGAAATTTGTAACTGCAATGTAGTAGAAGCATTTCTCATCACCTATATAAGAAATCTTTTATTAGCAAAATAAATTTGAGCAATAGAGAAGTGGTTTGGGGGAATTGCCGTGTCCCTGGCTTCAGCAGCATTCAAGAACTAAACATTGAGGCTGGGCATGGTGGCTCATTCCTATAATCCCAGCACTTTGGGAGGCTGAGGTGAGAGTATTGCTTCAGGCCAAGAGTTTGAGACCAGTCTGGGCAACATAATGAAACCCTGTCTCTTTATAAATAAAAATTTTTAATAAATCTAAAATAATTAAACATTGAATGACTGAGGTTTGAACTTAATGGTGGCCAAATTTCCTACTCTCCCTCTATTTTTTTTTTTTCCACTTTCTGCTAGGCTTTACTTACTCTGCTTCCCTTTCCACCTTTCATTTTCACATTTAAAACTGTCTTAGGTTATAGTTTTCTGAGAGTGAGTACTTTGGAGAAAAAATGCTATAAAACTCTTAATGATAAGCCACATCTAAATAAAAATTTGCAATAAAAATCAAAGATTTTCCAACAAGTTCAAGTGCATTATTCCAGAAAATTTAGAACGACTGGGGAAACATTCCCTTTTGCTTACATTCTTGCAGCCCTTCTGTTTATTCAGTGATTCTCAAAGGGTGGTTTTAGGACTAGCAGCGATGTCTGGGAACTTGTAAGAAATGCTGATTCTCTGGCCCCACCCCAGAGCTACTGAGAGAGGCCTTCAGAGACAGGATTTCAATCAATGTGGAGAGACACATTTCCTTGGAGCTGAATTCACTTCAAACCATCCCAGGAATACTTACTGCTTCGTAAATTTCAGCATTTACTGCAGGTGTCAGCTCCCCATGGTGTAGAAAGCTGCTCTGAATTTCTGCCAATAATTTTTTAGCTTTTCTGTTACCTCGGCCTTAGGTGTTGGTCAGACAAGCGCTAAGCAAGGCAAAGGTCTCACAAATGTGCAGCAAAGATGACCCAAATCAGCAGTTGTCCTTAATAGGCAGCCTCCCCTTTGCTTAATGTCTGAGCACTTTCTCATCAATCCTAACAATTTATTCCCTTGTGAGAGATATATAGTACACATACATATATATGTATATGTGTGTACATATGTGTACATAATATGTGTATATATGCCATATATATGTATATCTGGAGATAGATAGATAGATAGATAGAAGGCTGAGTGAGAAGAATTTCAATAGCACAAAAGGCTGTGCTATTGAAAGGTTTTTGGGTTTTTTTAATCCACTGTAGTGAATGCATCACAGATATAAGTATCAATCTTGATACAAATTTCATAATATCTGTGTATAATACCTACTTGCTTTTAATATATACAAAAACAAGACAGTGGAACTAAGTATATGACCACAACATACACGTACACATTTTCCTTTGTAAATACAACATTGTGGTAGACATTTCCTCATGTAAGAGGAGCAAAACACATCAGAGTTGCATACTATAACATATAAAGACCATTTCAGTCCCTCCCCAAATTAGGTAAGTATTTGGGGAAAGGGAAGGAGATACCAGAATTTAGAAAACAGATCTTCCAACTCTTAAATAAACAGCACTATGAAGATCTTTCTTTCCCATAAATATCTTCATACTTTTGGTGACTCTGTTTTAGGGAAGCATTGAATTCCAGGTGAATTTGAGTTTCAGAAAGTGTAGTCAGAGTCCAAAGAGATACTGAAAGGTAAAATTCTTTACCCCTCAGAATTTGCTATATCTTTGCCATATCCAACTAGGTTAAGTACCTTGATCAATTCATGGTTAAAGAAGTAAGAGTCCTAAAAATGACGAGAAAATTAGTTATTTCTTTCTGCTCCAAATATTTCATGGTTTATCTCTGAGATGTTCTCCTGAAAACTGAGGCTAATGTTTAGTATCTAACATTGTTTTCAGTTTCTTAACTATTTGGGAGTAAGTTAACTTTAAAAGAAAGATATCCTCTTTTTAACTCTCATAATGTTGATATCCAGATTACAGTAAATTATTTTTCACTATGGAAAGGACAATTTAGTCCTGTTTTTCTCCATGTTAACAGAATATGAGCTTTAAGAGAGGATTTTAATCTCTGGAGACTGGGAGGGTGGACTGTGTTTGATTCATTTGATATGCCCAGCGGGGGCGCCTGTTTTCTTCTCTGGCTTGGACTTGCTACTCTAGCTCTATCTAAATATATAACATAGTGCAACATTCCAAGGAACACTGTCAACCTTTGTGGGTGATACTAATTTACAAATAAGTGTGACACATTAGAGCCTTTGGGAAGGGGAGGAGAAGCCCAGGCACTCAGATGACACTTTATGTAAGAGGACTGGAAAGCCAGGATCTATTTTTGCTCTCAACAGTTTCCTGAGCATTGTAAACCAAAAAGTATCTGAGACAAGTCTCAGTCAATTTAGAAATTTAATTTGCCAGGAAATAGTACATGCCTACGACACAGCCTCAAGAGATCCTCAGAACATATGCCCAAGGTGGTCAGCCTACAACTTGGTTTTATAGGTTTAGGAAGACATAAGACATTAATCGATACACGTAAGATGGATCTCAGTTTGGTCTGGAAAAGCAGGACAACTGGAAGCAGGGCTTCTAAGTCATAGGCAGATTAAATGATTTTCTGATTGGCAGTTGCTTGAGTTATTATCTGAAGACCTGGAATCAATAGAAAGAAATGTCTGGGTTATTATGATAGGGGGTTGTAGAGACCAAGGTTTTATCATGTAGATGAAGCCTCCAGGTAGCAGGTTTCAGTGAAAATAGACTATAAATGTTTCTTATCAGAATGAAAGAGTCTGTTCTATCAGTCTTAAGGTCTCTGTGTTGATGTTAACTCTAGTTAGCTTTGTCTGAATTCCAAACGGGAGGATGATATAATGAAGAATGTTCAACTGCCTCTTCCCAAAATGGCCTGAACTAGTTTTTCAAGTTAACTTTGGAATGCAATTGGCTGAGAGGAGGGGTCCATTCAGGTGGTTGTGGGGCTTACAATTTTATTTTGGTTTACAGCATCTAGGCTCAGTAATCAAGAAAAACAAGCCCTCTTCTATGAATCAGTTCAGTTCAGGTGGGGCACATTTTTCACTTTAGCTATCTCTTCATCTAACTTCTGCTTCTGTGCCCTTTGCCAAGCTTCCATCCCCTTTAAGGTTAGGACGGGGAAAGGAGGGAACTCCTTAGCCCTCCTCTGGAAGGAAAGTGCAACTAGTCTTGGCAGAGCTTAGGTACATATCAGTCACCAACGCCAATTAACCATTTTGTTGTTCTTAGCTCCAGTCTGACCATGTCCTAGCACTGCCCCAGTTGGAAAATTCTAGATTATCCCCTCGTAGTCCTTTGCCTCTGGGACCCACATTGGCCAGTTCTGCTTCAACAGGGTATTTCTACCCACCTTCTCTTTTGGTTTGCACTTTTTTAAAAAATGCAACTCTTTAAACCAGATTAGGTTTACTGGTTTATTTCTTCCTCTACTTGTCATCATCCTAAAAATTTCAAACCAAAATTTATTAATTCAACAGCTGGCAGTCTTCTCTGAATGCCCTTGTGTACATAAATCTACAGAAAGTGCTGAGAAAAGACTCAATAGGAAATAGTTGAAACATGAAAAGGCATGAAGTTGATGAATGAAGGCATGATAATGATCCAATGGAAAGGAAAATAGTTAATAATAGCTATTTTAACTAAATGCTTCCTCTACGCTAGACAGTAAGCTACTCATCATAACTAAATCTTTTTCATAGATTATTTCATGTAATCCTCACCTGGGCTAAGTTTTATTAAACTCTATTTTACAGACAGCTTAGCAAGCTTCAGTTACATGTTCAAAGTCACAGAACTGGCAAATAGCCGAGGCAGGTTTAGAAAAGAAGTCAATCTTACTCGTAAGCATGGGTTCTTTCAAATAAGGTGTACACATTTCCCAACTGAAAGATTGCCTCTAAGTAGTTTCAATTCAGTTTTAAGCAGTGGTTCTCAGCCTTGAATTATTTTGCCTCCCCCACACCAAGGAACATTTGGTCATAGCTGGGGATATTTTTGGTTGTCACAAATTGTCAGACAGTGCTACTGGCATCTGATGAATTGAGGGATGCTGCTAACCACCCCACAGTGCTCAGGACAGTACCCCACAACCAAGAATTACCTGGTCCAAAATGCCAACAGTGCTGAAGTTGAGAAATCCTGATTAGGAGGATGATGGATTTTTAAAGCCACTTCCTAAAAAGCAGGTTGTTGTGTCTACACCTCATTCATGTGCACATTATGTCCCATCACAGATGACAGCAGCCTTCTGAATCTAACTCCCTACCCCCTGGTGAGAAGACGGAAGAGAAGGTTCTTTGGGCTGTGTTGTCTCGTCTCAAGCTAGGTGGCTCCTCCTGGAAACCCACTGAGAACATCTGAAAAAAATCACAAAACCTGAGGACCTCCAGACAGCGGAACCACACAGTTACTGGTTTTTGACTATGTTTTCTATGCTTCCTTATTACTTTTATCTGCCTCCCCTTGCCCTTTTAAATGATTTTACACTTGAAAGCAGCTGCCGTCGAGAAAAAAAAGAACAGATTCAAAAAGCAAGCTGTTTTTAAAAGGAAATTTTAAAGCTGACATTGTGCATGTCTGCTCCAAACCATGCCATGACAGATGCAAGAATTATGATTTTTAAATTATTTAAAGATTTTTTTAAATGTATTATACAGAGAAAAAATATTTCACATATAATAGTATATCTATAACTCTTGCTGATCTCATGTTAAAATTTATCGTATATGAAAGAAGTCTTTAAACTTAGAAATCTATTTAAAGCTGAAAAACTGTGTTCAAAAATCCAATCTATCAATATCATTAGAAATAATATTATAAGCAAACATATACCACCTCACCTATTGCTTTCTCGGCACTCATTTACATTTAGTCTTCCATTCTGTCGGCATTTAAGAGCTTCAACATAAAAGTATCTTAATTTATAATGCAACAAAAACCACATACGAAAAATACTAAAATTTTGTAAATACACAATAATCCTAATACCTTCGTACAAATGCATATGGGCAACTAATTTCTTTTTGATCCAATGATGTCTTTTTTAGCTTCTTGGAGAATGAAGTAATTCAGTTAGGAAATGGTGTAGTAACATATACAATTACCCTCAAATGTAAAATCAATTATTATTACATTTTGTTCTAATTGAAATCTGAAGCATGGTGTCTGCACATCAGCATAGTGTTAAATCTTATAGGGCATGCTGGAATTAGCTCAGATCATAAAAATATTTAACATTTTACATTGTTAATAAAGTTTTTTAGTTAAGCTAAGCTTGTCTCATTTTAGATGACTATGCAGATAAGACTTTTCCAATGTGTAGTTGGTGTCTTGTCTTACGCTTAGACTCTTGAAAGCAGGACACATTAAGCAATACTATATTTTAGAAAGGAGGAAGCCACATGCTTTGTTTTTCTGCTCACAGCTTTGTTGTGATCTTCCTTCACTAAACTTGTAACATGGTACAAATTTTGTTATACCGTCCCCTGTTCTTCCTTTGGCCCATTTCCCAGACAGAATTTCCCATGGGCTGAGAGATCAAGTCTTTGCATTTCTTTTCTTGTTTTCCATAGTCTGAAAAACCTTCAAGTCAGACAGGAGGCACCAGTGTCTAGTACAATAGAAGGATGAGCTAGATGCCGATAAGTGGTTTATTAAAGACACATCTTTAATCCCAACCCTGTTCTTTCCCAATACTTATGTGCACAGGCGTTTATATGTATACCAATATTTTTACCTAAAAACTAAATATATTAAGGCCTTTTGCTTTAGTGAAGGTGAAGAGAGGTACAGATGAACTACTGTAATAATTACTGTATTAGGTTGAATTATATGAAATTTCCTATATTTGACTGTTTTGACCTACAAAATGGCAATTTCATATAGTTCACCCTAATATCCAATGTGGAAATTATACTTGGAATTGTCTTCTAGCTCTTTTGATTGAAAATGAAAGAATTAAAGGGTTGGAAGAGAATGTTATACAGGTCTCTATTTAGAATATACCAGCTGGTTTTTGGCCTTATTCTTTGAATCTAGAGTCGTGTTCCAATGAACCAGTAATTAATGCATGGTTATAGGTATACCTGGCTTCAAAAAAGAAGTAGCCACGGAAAGCTAAACGAGAAAATCACAATTTTCTGAATCAAATATTTGTAAAACAATTCGGCTATTTAAAGACTCTTAGGGTGAATACTCCCTGGGAAAACAAGCAACCCAGACTTACCTGGTCTGCAAACCTTGATTTAAGCTTAATATCCCTTCCTGAATGTAATTCATTTTCACCCCCTAAGGTCATTTCACTTAAGATCCACTGTTTTTGAAATGTTGAAGTAGCCCAGTTTGGCAGCTCTCAGCACCTGCCTATCCCCTCTCCTATACTTCAACTATATTGAACTCTAGCTTCAGTCTAGTTCCTAGTAATCCATGCAAAGTTATTAACTGATAAGCCCAATCTTGTTTTTCAGCACGTTCTTCTAAATGCCTGACCTGAATAACTTCTGCTTGGTTAACTTGTGTTCATTCTCGCCTTAGTCTCAGTGCGAAAGTAACACTTACCTTCTGTGCAATTGTCCTTTGTACAACTGAAGACTGTTAATAAATTCAGGTCTCACCTCCATGTCTAAAAAGACTGTAGTAGCTATTCATGGAGATGGGAATTTGTCTAATTACCTAGCCAGACTTTGCATATTTAAGGTAATATATTCAACTACCGTATATTTTATTCATAGTGCCTGTTTTCCAGCCTTTGATCAGTTTTGTAGTTCCCGCAGATAAACTCCAAGATCTAAAGACCCTCTTTCAGTAACATATCCTAAAATTAAGTTTAGTGCTCAAAATCCTGGTAACCTACACTGGCCCATGGTTACAGTAGTTAATTCACTGTCTCCCATTAGATAGGCCAATGCATCCCTTATGAGCTGCCCTGCTCTCCTCTCACCTACCAAAGGATTTTCTCAGGTGTGGTTCCAAGCGATAAAGTTCTACTGTCTTGGCTTCCTGCTGGTAATTTGCTTTCGGATTAGCAATAACACTGAGCCAATCTTTAGGGTTAAGAAGAGAACATTGAACGCATTTTGTCGCACATACTCACATGCTTGAAACAGAAAAGGATGTAAACTTTTGTGGCATACATTCACCCATTTTCCCACCATATCTTTAATATCCTGTGTTGATTTTTTTTTTTTTCAGATTACAAAGACAATACATGTTCTTTGTGGGAAATCTGAAAAATACTACCAAATAGAAAATAAAAATCACCTGAATTCCACCACGACCACATTGTTTAAAACCACATTTCTGGGTTTTAAATCAGTCAGTGGCCCAAAGGCACTTTTGGGTAAGATAAGAAATGCCCACAAAACCAAGGTGTCACTTAAAAAAACAAAACAAAACAAAAACAGCAAAAAAAAAAAAAAAAATCTGTCCACTAATGTTTTGCACGCGTCTAGGAGCAGATTCACTGCAAACCTCTGGTTATGCCATTATTCAGGGGTACAAAGAGTGTTTTAGAAGTAGCATAGTCCTGATGCCTCCTCTAATGAATTAAAGCTCTTGGGGGAAATTCTAAAATTGCCAGACCATTTTGTTTCTCTGCGCTTCTACGAAACCAGTTGGGATACTGAGTGTTTGGCAATACTGCCACCTACTGAAAGCTACGCTTCAGAGTGAGGGGAAATAAAGACACAGAGAATGTAAAAGCATCTACTTTGTTTTAAACAGCAAACAAATGGACCAAATTAACAATGATCCCATCTGGAATTTAAAACTATGAAAGTGTCAACATTGAAAGGATTACGGATATCATCCAGCCAAACTTCCCACCTTACCCACACATACCCAAGCAATGTCTATCATTTCTTTGTCTTAGGAATGTCACCAAATACAAAATGCTCAACTTTCAGGTAACCATAGGTAGGATGAGAAAAAGCTGTGATACTATTGGCCTCAGGATAAATTATTAGAATTAAATATATAGACCATAATAGACCTAAGAATATAAAAGAATTGAGTATATGATAAAAATGACATTTCAGATCGATCAGAAAAGTTTAGATTATTAATTTATATTGGGATAACTGGTTAGCCATTTCTTGAGAGAAATATTAGATCTATACCTCATAATTCTTATCAAAATAAATTCCAGATGAAATAAAGATTGACATATTCAAGCACATAAATAAACATACAACAAGACTAGCAGGCAACATGAGTGGATATTTATATAATTTGAGTGTGAAAGAAGCCTTTCTTTGAGTGACACCAAAGGAAAAAAACAGAAAGAAAGGATGAATGGAATTTGACTTATTAAAACTGCTAAAATCCTATATAGTGAAAAATAACAAACTAAATTGAGAAAACAATATATGCAACAAAAAGTATAGATCTCAAATACATATTAAGAGCTTAAACATCACTACTTTGGGGACATTTCCATGATCTACAACTCCCTTCTCAACCAAATGTTTCCATTTCATTCTTTCCTTATTGAATGTTTTCATTATCGCTTGTTTAATTGCCTGTTTACCCCTGTTAAATTGGAAGTATAAGAAGGCAGCAACCATGTCTATTTTGCTTATTGTTGCATCCATAACACATAACACAGTGCCAGACACAAAGCAAATGCTGAAAACATACTTACTGAATGAGTGAATAATGAATGAATGAATGAATGTTATTTTCTCATTCAAGGAGAATCAAACTTTCCACTAGAAAATTAGACCAAGGACACAAACTGGCAATGCATAATAAACTAAAATAACCTACTAATAATAAATATGAAAGTGTTAAAGTGTTTTAATACACTAGTAATAAAAAAATGCAAGTTAATATTATATACTCCTTTTTATATGTCAGAAAGGCAAAGGGTATAAAGAATTAAAGTTCCCAGGGACAAAAAGGAAGTATAGAAATAAACATTATCTTATAGAGTCAACAGGAGTGTAAATTGATTCCACCTTTCTGAAAAAATATTTTGGTAATGTATTTTTCCTGCATGCCTAGTAATTCCACTTTAGGGAAATTCTCCTTTAAATGGGTCAGAAAATAAAATGAGCTAAGATGCATTTATTCATTATTCAAAAAGTATATGCAAGAAAGGATGTTTATAGCAGCATTATTCGGATAAGTAGAAAAATGTAAATAAGCCTACTTTATAGGGTTGGTTAAATATGGTACATCCTTTCAATGGGATACTGCGTACCAATTAAGAATAAGCACCATATGTGTATTTATTGAAATGTACAAGATATATTGTTAGATGAAAAAGGAAGTTATAGAGGAATATTTATAGTACGATCCCTTTTTAAAAATATATGCATGCATGTGTGCATTAAAGAGTCTGAAAGGATACTTGCCAAAGTGTAACAGCATTTATCTCTGGGAGGTGAGATTTGGAGCAATTATATTTATTTTCTTTTTGCATATCTGTAACTTCTAATTTTTCCACAATGAGCATGTAGTATCTGTATAATTTTTCAGGGAATAAACAATGATGTTCACAATATATATTAAATGAAAAACACATGTTATAAAACAGTATGTATAGTATGACACAATATTTGTAAAAAAGAAAATTATATATAAATATATCTATGTATGTATATATATGCATAAGAAAGCTAGGAGGACATAAACTAAAATGTTAATAGTAGTTATGGGTAGCGGGATTATGGGTGATTATTTTTTCTTTTTGCTTTTCTGTGTTTTCTAATTTTTCTACAATGAACATGTATTACTTGTGTAATAAAAACTAATAATAAAAGTTTTAAAAAATGAATATGTGAAAGGGACATTTTTGACTCACTAATTGTCTTCATCCTCTTCCCCACCCTATTTCCATCCCCTCCTTGGCTTATTCTTTGTCAAAATATGGGCAGTGGGGATATGGAGAGGAAACAACAGGGCACCAGAGCTTTTGAGAATGGAAGAGACAGAGAGGCACAAAGAGGGATGAGAAGGAAAGAGAGGAAGGAAGCAAGGGTCTGGAAAAGAAGGTAAGAGAGAAAGAAAGAAACTGCTAAGTGAAGTCAGTGGAGGAAGGAGTAAAACAGGTTTAGAAACTTTTTCACTAACAAGAGCAATGTCTTTAAATTTAGCACAGGGTTTCTGATAGCTACAGCAAGAAAAAGAAATACACTAAGTTATTTTGTTTTCTAATAAAAGGAGACACACACACAAACATATGCACCCCTATATTCCTGGAGAGCTATCTAGAAATGAAATTCTGACAGGAATGTACCCCAAGAAGGTTTTCAAGGGGCAAACTGTTGTGGTCCAGCTGGGTGCCAAGGACTGTACAGTACAGCTTGGAGTTCATAGACTTTTGTTTGAATCTCAGACGTGCTGCAACCAAGTACATGCCTGTGGCTAGCAGTTCCAGCATCCATTCTCTCCTTTTTTTCTTTAGTAATAGAGAACCTAAAGACACCACTAGTCACCTAAAGTAAAGACTCCCATTTCCCAGGCTCCTCTGGATGTGAGTGTGGCTGTATAACTGATTTTGGCCAAAAGTATATGAGTGGAAGTGTGCAATTTCCAAGTTACATTCATTAAATAAAAGGTGTGCATTTTCGTGATCTTCTTTTCTTCCCTCTGCGATAAGAACATGAGCATGGGAACTGAAGCAACCATGCTGAATCCAGAAATGGACACCAACTGAGGATGGCAGAAGTTCCCTATGTCAACCTAAAATAATCAAGATCTAACGTAAAGAGAGTTTCTTCACACCCAGGTGGGAAGATGGACCACCCAGAAACACCATCTCCAAAGGAATAAAGTCGGTGTTCGAAAGTAAGGAAGTTAAGATTTCATTTCTATAGGCAGAGACAGAGGAGATTTTAGCAGAATTACATTATTCATACAAGGTTGGCACATATAGCAATTTGCTTATAGGCAGTGTTTCTTTCTGGGAAGGGTACACTTAACACATTCTTACAGATGGTGTAATAACCATGGGTTTTCTGTCGTCTGATCTAGGCAAACCAGGGCAACAAAGGAAAAATTAATCTATTATAAGAGTCATTAATTAAGAAGGCAGAAGGTTTTGTTCCTGATGTTTAATTCTCTCTAGCCATTGAACTGAACTAGAAAAATAAGAAAGTGAGTTAATCTATAATCTAAGAACAGAGATTGTAATGACATTTGACTCAGATCACAGTCATGTCTCTCTCAAGGCTTAAAGTGTTTGGTGTTTAATTCTCTCTAGCCAATGAACTAAACAAGAAAAATAAGAAAGCTAGTTAATCTATAATCTAAGAGCAGAAATTGTAACCGTATTTGACTCAGATCACAGTCATATCTCTCTCAAAGCTAAAAGTGTTTAGGGGATTCCAATAGCTCTTAAATTTTATTTATTTTCATATCTAGCAGCCCTGGGCCACCTACCTCCATCCTATTACCCGCTAAAATAAATAAATAAAATAATGTCTATCTTGTTTAAGGCATTACGAGGTGAATCTTTGTACAGAAGAGCCTGTTCACTAAATTAATTTCCATATGCCTCAGTTCCCTCATAGTAAAATGTGGATAATAATACCAACATCATAAGATGTTCAAACAAATAACTGTTTAATTACTTGCTTAGAACTAAAGCTCTTTTACAGAGAAAAATCAAACAAACAAAACATTGCATGATACCATATTGGAGAACATTGGGGAAAGGAAAATCTTTTAAACAGTGTTTTAAATCAAATGTTAATTGATTTCCACATGGAAAAAAATGTAAACTTGACTGCTGCCTCATGACTTACACAAAAATTAATTCCAAATTGATTACTGATATAAAGTTAAAAGGTAAACAGTACAGAATATAATATAGGAGAATATCTTCACACCCGTAGAATTGTGAAATAGTTCCTAACAGGACACAAACCACTTTGGAAAACTGTTTAACATTATCTATTATCTGGAACATTTGTGTGACCTCTGATCTAATAATATCATTCCTAGATAGAAACCCAACAAAAATATATGTGTGTGTATTCAGACAGGTAAAAGAATATTCATAGCAACATTATTTGCAGCAGCCAAAAACTGTAACCAATTCAAAGATCCATCAGTAGAAGCATGGAATGAGCAAATTGTGGTATATTCATGCAATTGAATGCTATAGAACAGTAAAAACAAATAAATGGACTACATTACAGCTACTTACAACCATATGCAAGAATATAACCATAACAGTGATGAGTGGACAAAAGCTAAGTGCGAAAGAATGCATATGCTACAGCAGCCAACATTTACAGCAGCTGAGAGATGATGTTATGGCCCCGTGACACAAATCTGGGCAAGCACTACAGCATTTATGACAGTTCACCCCTTGCATTGCTCAGATTCACTTGTTCTCACATTAAATTTGCTCCATTCAGATACAGTTTCTTCTGAATTCTGTTGTCACAATTCCTGGAGCCATAAATAAAAAGAGGGATAGTGGGACAAACCACAGCCCCCACTTATGCATTTGGTCCCAAGACTGTATAGCTGATTCTCATCATCTCCCTACTCTACCAACCATTCCAGAACCCTTCATTCTAGGCTGACCCTCCTGGGTTGCCCAGTAGAATGGCTAGACCCTCATCAAGGGGTATGAGGTTCTGAGGGTTACCATGCCCTTATTGGACTGCGTTTGCAGTTCTTTTCGACTTACAGTTAAACCTTGATATGAGAATACCAAGAGATGATCCATCAGATCACCTGAGTGCCAAATATTTACCTGCATCATGATTACTTTGCAGTAGCTCTCTCACGCCATGATGATCAGGGCCAGCTACCCCTGTCTGTATGATAACTCTTTTATTTGCCTTCAAGTTAACTGGCATAAGGAATCTAAAGTGACTTGGTAACAGCTGTAGCTTAAAGTTTAGTGGGACTCATTTTCTCCCCTCTAGGACCCAGTATCTCTAGACCCACAGACTCTAAAGTTGTAGAAATGGGAAGCATACAGGGGATTACTGAGGCCACTCCTACTTTCAGCCCTTGATTTTTGGGCCCATATATTCTATCTGTTGGAGACACAACCACATAGCAACCATTGGTTTAAGAAGAATAGTGCATCCTGGAGCATAACACCCAATGTTGCAAGGTATCCTCTCCTTTAAGAGCATGTCATCACTCCATCAGGGTGGAGTATGTCATAGGAACAGTGAATCCAGTAGTCATGTTTTCACTGATAACCTTTCCTCTAAAATGGGACCCTTGGTCTGAGGCAGTGCTATGCAGGATCTTATTTCAGTAGATTACACGTCAGTGAGTCCACAGAGAATGGTGCTGGATGAAACTCTGCAGACAGTAAAGGCAAACCTATATTCAGAAAACAGGATAATCCTAGTCAGGTAGATGCAGTCAATTTGCCATCAAGTGACAGGTAGTTCGTATCGAGAAATGACATTGTATCATGGACACAGTGTCAATCTCTGTTACCAACAGGTTGGACATTCAGCAGGCTGAATGTCTGCCAGCCTTGGTGAGAAAGGCTTGTATTCGTTTCCTGTTTTTGCTGTAACAAATTACCACACACTTTGTGGCTAAAAACAATGCAAATGTATCAACTGACCATTCCAGAGGTCAGAAATCAGTTTCACTGGTCTAAAATCCAGGGACAGCCAACCTGTATTCCTTCCAGGGGCTCTAGAGAATGATCTATTTCCTTGCTTTATAGCTTTTAGAGGACTCCTGCATTTCTTGGTTCATGGCCCCTTTCTCCATCTTTAGGCCAGCAGTGTAGCATCTTCAATTCTCCTCCCTCTCTGCTTATAACTCCTGCTTCCATCATCACTGCTCCTTCCTTGACTTGGACCCCTCTGCTTCCTTCTTGTAAGGGCTCTTGTCATTACATCAGGCTTACTCAGATAATCCAGGATAATTTTCCCATCTCAAGATCCTTAATATAATCAAATCTACAAAACTCCTTTTGCCATGTAAAATAACCTATTTGCAGGGATTGGGATGTGAACATCTTTGGAGGAGTTATTATTCTGTCTACCACAAACCAATGCTGTTGGACCCAATCACAGCCTCATCCCTCCAAGAGGCTGTTTTTTGAATGGTTCAGAATTTTCTGCTGCAGATTGCATGGCCTCGCTTCAAAACCCTAAGGGTCTCTGCTGTGACTCTCTTATAGGAGTTTGCCAGAGTCTCCACTAGCATCCTCAAATACCCAGATACCTCTAATACCATGACCTCTGCCAGATATAACCCAAGTGACAGGGCTGCTAATCCAGTGCCCTAAACCTGCTGCAGAACTGCTCCTCGCTCTGGGACCCAGTTAAAACTAACATTCTTAACAACATCTGATACACAGGTCAGAGCTCTATCCCTAAGGGAGATGATAAAAATTAGCTATATCATCTTGGGACCAGCTGCATCCCAAGTGGAAATATGCTGCCTCAAACCCTGAAGGGGGGACCAAGCTTCATAGTTCTTTATTAATGATAGGAAATGCCAGGCACAATAACTTGTTTTCATTTTGGAGGGGATGTCCCAGCATCCCCAAGACCATGGGGCCCCTAAAAACATCACCGATATAGTAGGTCCCTTAATCTTTGCAAGGTTTATTTCCCATCCCCTGGAGTTCATGTGTTTTACCACGGCATTCACAGTACTTCGTGGTCACCGAGTCCACTTAATATGATGCCATCAACTTAGTGGATAGAGGTGATGTTCTCTAGTAAGAACCCTCAAATTAATAGGCTCAGACTGTGCTGTCATGAGGCATGGTGAGGTTTTCTACAGATAGAAAAGCCTGGTTCCAAAAGGTCATCTGAGGACATGGAGTTATGCTATGTCCAGGTACTCAACCACTCAGTGATTAAAAAGTATATTATGAAAATATAGTGTGCTGTGGACATGTGAGGTCTACTGGAGACGGAGAAGCTGGGTTCCAAAAAGTCATCTAAGGACATGGAGTTGGGCTATACCCCAGGTACGCATCTGCTGAGTAATAATATTATACAATGAGAACATGGAGTGCTTTTTTCATTGTTAGATAAAAGTCCATAACATTGTGGCATAATTTGTAACAGTACACACGTACTTTTCTGTTGATAAAATTTAGTCCGGGCTTTTAAAAGTTTTCTCCCCATCTCTTCCCTGAAAACCTCTGCTAGTGACACGTAAAGATAGTTGATTTGTTTCAGGGAAGATAAAATTAGCAACTCTATCCTGAATGGTGTTACCTAGGTTTTCTTCTAGCATCAACAGGCAACCTACAGAATGGGAGAAAATTTTTGCAATCTGCTCATCTGACAAAGGGCTAATATCCAGAACCTACAAAGAACTCAAACAAATTTACGAGAAAAAAACAAACAACCCCATCAAAAAGTGGGCAAAGGATATGAATAGACATTTCTCAAAAGAAGACATGCATGCAGCCAACAGACACATGAAAAAATGCTCATCATCACTGGCCATCAGAGAAATGCAAATCACAACCACAATGAGATACCATCTCACACCAGTTAGAATGGCAATCATTAAAAAGTCAGGAAACAACAGGTGCCGGAGAGGATGTGGAGAAATAGGAACACTTTTACACTGTTGGTGGGATTGTAAACTGGTTCAACCATTGTGGAAAACAGTATGGCGATTCCTCAAGGATCTAGAACTAGAAATACCATATGACCCAACCATCCCATTATTGGGTATATACCCAAAGGATTATAAATCATGCTGCTACAAAGACACATGCACACGTATGTTTATTGCGGCACTATTCACAATAGCAAAGACTTGGAATCAACCCAAATGTCCGTCAGTGACAGACTGGATTAAGAAAATGTGGCACATATACACCATAGAATACTATGCAGCCATAAAAAAGGATGAGTTTGTGTCCTTTGTAGGGACATGGATGCAGCTGGAAACCATCATTCTCAGCAAACTATCACAAGAACAGAAAACCAAATACCGCATGTTCTCACTCATAGGTGGGAACTGAACAATGAGATCACTTGGACTCGGGAAGGGGAACATCACACACCGGGGCCTCTCATGGGGACGGGGGACGGGGGAGGAATTGCATTGGGAGTTATACCTGATGTAAATGACGAGTTGATGGGTGCTGACGAGTTGATGGGTGCTGACGAGTTGATGGGTGCAGCACACCAACATGGCACAAGTATACATATGTAACAAACTTGCACGTTGTGCACATGTACCCTAGAACTTAAAGTATAAAAAAAAAAAAAAAAAATTAGCAACTCTTATTGGGAACCCATAACATCTCTAGAATCCTGATCCTCTTAAAACTTCTTGCATCTTTTTCTGTAATAATTTTTATTATAATTACAATTAGTAGAGATCCTTCAAATTGTCTTAAACTCTCATAACACACATACCTGTGGTTGTATTAATCAGTTACAGTAAAGGTACCACATTCAGCAAAGCAGCTACTATTGGAGCTTCTTGGGTAAGCTTATGGCAGTCTACTCACTGTATCTGCCATGGTTTGTCCAGTTTGTGAAGAAGCCAAACTAGTGAATTAAATGGGGATATGATAAGAATCAACATCCATGAATTTCTTCCATTATCCTTGATATGTAATAATGTTTTTGATTAACTATCTTAATGAGGCTGGAAGGTTTGAGGAACTACCACTAGGCCTTTTCTACTACAATAGCTCTTCCTCTACAGGTCAATAAATCAATGTGATAGTACTGCCAATTGCTAAGTATATCAATTTCAATGATATATTTCAGAACAGAAGAAATCATTACTAGGTGGGTCCATGGATGCCACTGACCCACTGTGAGGCCAATATGGGTCAGGACTCCCCTTGTTCTTCCTCTAACAGATGTTGGGCCCCTGGATATCAGTGTCAGCTCAGAACCTTTATCCAAAGCCCTTGAAAGAGTTGAGTATTCCCCTTTTCCCATTATTCAGTGTCCTGAATAAATGGCCATAGGGCCATTTGGGGAAGGACTAGGGGAATCATTACTGCATAAACTTTGCAAGAGGAAAATTTGCAGAGACCATCTTAATGGACATGTAGACCCCCAGTCAGTAGATGAGGAGAGAAAACTGGCTCATATCTGAAAACTGGATAAGAGATTGTGGTGTCAGCCTTCTGCTCATCATTTTTGCTGCCTTCAAATTATATTTTAAGTAATACCTCTGCCATTTATCTTACTTATAGGAATACATGATGACCATTATCAGCCATCTCCAAAGATCCCTGCAGGTTCACCTCTCCTCCTACTATTCTGATCCTGCTGCCCCTTACAGCAATTATGCCCACCCTCTTCAGATGATTAGATGATCCCCCCCAGCTTTTGTTAATCCAGGATCCTACCATCTCCATTGCTAGCAGGATCCCAGTTCAATAACAGCCTCTTCTACTATCAGACCTGTCCTACACAGGATGGACACCACAAAACTCATTATTAATACTGCTACTCCCTCACTAGGACGTTCCTTATTGTCTTGGAAAATAAAGTGTCCTCTGCATCCTCCCAAGGAACAGAGTCAGCTGGTGGGTTTTCCAGTCTCATAGTAGATCTATGCCAGCATGCTTACTTCTCTGAGTCTTCTAATCCCTTCCTCTGTATTCTGCATGGTCATTCTTGTATCACAGCTTTATTTAATGTGACCCATCATTTTTTTTCAAGCTTCCAAGTGCCATAACTGCTGTTTAAACCATCTTCCAGGATCCTTACCAAAGTGTTAAATCTTATGTCACAGAGGAGTGTTTCTTATTCAGCTTTATATTTTGTCACCCCTTGATCCGGCACCCTTAGGATCCACATTCTTGTGGTTTCTACTGGTACACATAAGTCAGCTCCTTTGGTGTATAATTCATCACCTCCTTTCAAAAGCCTAGCATATGTCCATTGTAGATCTCACCTTAGTTACGGGTCAGGTAGCCAGAAAAGGAAACACAGGCAGATCCTGTTTCCTTCCTATGAGGAAGACCTGCATTGTCTCGTGAGGCCCCAGTGTCATTTGAGGTGTCTGCATTGTCTTCAAAATGGAGGGGGTAGCGGCTGTATCTTCCACAAGGTGCAATGAGCCATTTCCGCAGGCTTGGAAGGTTCTGGAGAATCTGGGCAATTATCAGGCTCAAGGGAAAATACTTAGAAGTTCCCTTTCCAGAGCTCCATCTCTATGGGGACCCTAACTCTAGTATTGCGAATTCAGACTGCTTTGAAACTCTGCCCCTCTTAAAACTAAATCTAGTGTGTCTAGTCTTCAGGTATGTCTGCCCTCCAGCTACAGAAGATGAGGGTCTCTTTATGTTCCTCCTAAAAGGTCCACTCACTCTTACAGTTTGCTTTAGATTGTTGACTGATGCCCAGAGCCTATTTTCCCTTATCAATGACCATCCCCTGCCACAGCCCTCCTAATTGCTAGTTCTCCTATGCTACAGTCAGTGCATCCCCTCCTACCTGTATCCTGTCCAAATTGCAACAGGATAGGTGAATGCCTTAGAAATTACACTGCTAGAACATGCCAAAGCTCAGCGTTGGGATTACTCAACAGACAGATGGCAGTGAGGTTCCTAGCCTGCTATTAGGTCCCTGCTATCAGGCTAGGAATCTCACTGCCATCTGTCTGGTGAGCAATCCTATCCTTAGAATCAGCTTCCTAGGACCATTCTGGTACCCAATGTCTTAGGCTGGGTTTCATAGAAGCAGATCCTAAGATAAGGATTTGTATGCATCTATTAATAATATTTTTGAAGGAATAATCTTCTCCTTGCTCAGCTCTTTCCTCTTTTCCTATCCTAGAGGAAAGAGCTGAGCAAGGACGTTGTCTCAGGTAAAATCTAGGCTTAGCCTGATCCACTGTTAGGGGTGGAAGGGACAGGGTTTGGGGCATAAACTTCATTGTCTAATTGCACCCCTTTGAGGCAAAGAAGCCAGCTTTTGACCCTCACGTCTGTGGGGCATTGACTGTGGGCCATCTGGCAAGGGAGTTGCACAGAGTAACCTCTTGAGGAAAGATGGCATATCAGCAGAGGGCAGTTCTCAGGAGAGGGGCGGTCAAGTGGCAACTGGAAGGTGCACTAGCCCAGGAGAGGAAGCATTCCAGCTCCCTTCCTTGATTTATTTTCCTCCAGAGAGCTTATCAGTTTCTTACATGTCACAGAATTGGTTTATAATCATGTCTCCCCCTACTGAAATATAAGCTCCATGAGGACAGGGTTTATTGTCTGTTTTTAATCACTGCTAGATCTCCAGTGCCCAGACGACTGCCTGGCACACAGTCATCTCTGAAGAAATATTTTGAATGAATAGGTTTTTGATATTACTGTCTGATCATCTGACATGTCAAACATATAAATCTCTTTTGAATCAACAAAACCATCATTCTCTACTCTGGGCTTTCATCAGAGTACTTTACTCTCAAATTGGCAACTACCATTTTCCTATCAAAAGTAAGGTTGAGAATGCCCAAGAGACTAACTGTGCTTTCTTCCAAGTCTCTAAATTCTGTCTTCATCACCACATATTGGCGGAAAATAATCCAAGAGACATAAATTAAAATAGATGCCAGAAAATACCACTATTGAGTTATAATTTTACAATGCTTGGGCCTCAGCTGTTACCCTTTGACTCTGCAAGACAAACTCTCCTATGAAGAAATTCTTCCACAAAACTCCACATGGTGAAAGTCTATATTATTTTTAATGCAGGAAACTGTAACATGGTGAAGAGTGCTCTAAGTCTGGCTTCATAGATATGAAGTATTATTCTAGCCTGTGCATAACTGCAGAAGTCAACTTATCTCTCATTCTATGTGATCCTGGATCACTATGCCTGTGATCTTGGGTCCCTGTGCCTTTAAACTTCCTGTTTAAAGTAAAATAATATGCCTAAGGAAAAGCTGTCACAAACCCATCTACTGCATTAGAAAATTTTTCCATGGAGAATTTGTTTCCATTCAATTTTTTTTTTTTTTTTTTTTTTTTTTTGAGACAGGGTCTCACTCTGTTGCCTAAGTTGAAATGCAGTGGTGTGATCACAGCTCACTATAACCTCTACCTCCCCAGGTTCAGGTGATCATCCTACCTCAGTCTCCCGAGTTGCTGGGACTATGGTCACGTGCCACCATGCCCAGCTAATTTTTGTATTTTTTTTTCTTTGTAAAGAAGGGGTTTTGCCATATTGCTCAGGTTGGTCTTGAACTTCTGGGCTCAAGAAATCTGCCTGCCTTGATCTCCCAAAGTGCTGGGATTATAACCATGAGCCACTGCACCTGGCTGCATTCAATTCTTTTCTTTCTTTCTTTCTTTTATTTTTTTTAAGAAATCCCCTTAACTCTCCTACTAAAATTCCATCTCTTAACACAGTACACTGTCTGTCTCTAGAGATTCCATTCTGTCCCTTATCTATATTAGAACCCATCCTCCATATGGGTGAAGAGAGGAGTACTCACTCCAAGTGAGAGAGGTGAAGTGTGGGGCCAGCATTCACATTGCCCCCAAATGTTCAGAAACCTGACTGTGGCACCTGATCCAGGTTTGCCTCTTCCACTTCCTTCAGCAGCTCACTCTACTTAAAAATAACCCTCTTCTCATTCCCAATTCAGAAATCAACTTCTTCTGTGTTTTCTTTTCTAAGACTTAGAAAGGATTTCTAGAAATTCATTATAACATTGGTATAATTGCACATTTCTTTCAAATTTTGATCAAGACAAAATTTTTATTTTTGCTACATATTGCTATGTTGAGTCTCTCACTGAGCTAAGCCAATTGTATGACTTATTACAGAGCAGGATATCATCTTCTACTGAGAGATAAAATGCTTAGAAAACATCAAACTGAAGCAAAAGAAAGATTATGCACTTACTGGACATATAGTAGCTTTGCTTCATGAGTATATAAGAGAGAGGGGTCATGGTACTGAACAGTTCTTCTAAAAATTGGCACAATGATAAAGGACAACCGGGTAGATAGTTCAAAAACTATTATGCCACAAAATTCTAATGTCAGAACCTATTCTGTGTTCCTCATATATTTACCCAAAGATGAAGCCATAAGTCAAATGACAATCAGCTTTAACCAGCTCATTCTTAACTAGGAACAAACAAACAAGGATCACTAGATATTTGAGGAGAGTCTACAACTTGAAAGAAAAAGACTGTCAAACAAGCAAATCAGAAACACTGACACTGGAGAAAACAGAAATAGTTCTAATTATACTCTAATAAATTTGGAAAGATATTGCATCCTCATCAAACAAGATAGAGTATTCTTAGAAAAACGACAGAATAAAAAAAAGAGCTAATGAAAATTCAAAGCAATCGCCAAGATAGATATTCAAAAGGACTGTTGAACAAAACACTAGTGAGTAAAATACAACCAGATAGATAGACAGATAGATAGATAGATAGAGATAGATAGATACATATATACATACATACATAGATACATAGATAGATAGACAGACAGATGACAACACAGCCAGACTAAGGGGAGGATTATGCCAGGAATGCATGACTGGTTCAACTTTCAAGAATCAATGTCATTCCCTATATCAAGAAAACAGGGAGAAAATCATGGGGGAAGCATGTGATAAAATTCAATATCCATTCATGATTTTTTTTAATGAACAAGCTAGGAATTAAATTTGAATTCACAGCAACTAGGAGTTAAAAGAAACTTCCAAAAAAGGATAAGGGGCATCTACAAAAAGCCTATAGCTGATAAAACACTTGATGGTGAAAGACTGAATACTTTCTCTCTAAGAAGAGGAGCAGGTAAGGATGTCCACTTTTACCATTCCTATTAAAATTTTACAGGAGCTATCATATAAGACAGAAAATAACACAGCTGGCTAGGATGTGGAGAAATTGAAGTTCTAATGTACTGCTGGTGGGAATGTAAAATAATGTAGCTGCTTCAGAAAACAGTTTGGCAGTTCCTCAAAAGATAAACATAGAGTTACTATATGACTCAGCAAATTCACCCTAGGTATATACCAAGATAAATGAAAACATATGTCCATACAAAACTCTATGCACAACCATTTATAGCAGTATTATTTATAATATCCAAAAATTAGAAAAAAACAAATGTCAAGAAACTGATGAATGGAGAAATAAAATGTAGTATACCTATGCAACAAAATAATAATGGCAATAAAAAGTATTGAAGTGTTGATACATGCTGCAACATAAATAAACCTTTAAAATATTATGCTAAGTGAAAGAACTCAGCCACATACTATATTATTCAAATTATGTGAAATATCCAGAAAAAGCAAACTGTAGAGATAGAAGGTAGATCGCTAGTTGACTAGTAAAGGGTGTAGGAGGTTGCAGGGGAAATGGGAAGTGAGGGCTAATGGGTATAGGGTTTCTTTAAGAGTGATGAAAATGTTCTAAAATGGATTATGGTAATAGTTGCACAACTCTGTGAATATACTAAAAACCACTGAATGGATAAATCATACAGTATATGAATTCTCTCAATAAAGCTATTACATATACTTTTTAATGTACTGGTGCTCCCAGCTAGTGAAATAAAGCAAGAAAGGAAATTACAAGCATACAGGTTGAAAAGGAAAAATTAAACTTCTCTATTTGCAAATGACATAATTGTCTATGTAAAAGATCCCAAAGAATTTACAAAAAGGTACTACATCTAATAAGTAAATTTAGCAAGGTCATAGGATACAAGGTCAATATTTTTTTAAATCAAGCATATATCTACATACTAGAAATGAACAATTAGAAATTGAAATTTTAAAAAGTATCATGTGAAATAGCACCAAAAATTGAAATACTTAAATAAAATTCAACAAAATATGCATTAAGATCTATATCCTGAAAACTATAAAAACTTATCAAATAAATCAAAGATAAATTAAAGATCATTCATCATGATCAAGTGGGATTTATCTCAGGGATGCAAGGATGGTTCAATATATGCAAGTCAATCAATGGGATTATATCATATCATCAACAGAATTGAAATGATCGACCATATGATCATTTCAATTGATGCTGAGAAAGTATTCAATACAGTTCAACAATGTGTCATGATAAAACAAAAAACAAAAAAAAACCACCACCTAAGTATAGAAGGAACATACCCCAACACAATAAAAGCAGAACCACAGGGTCTGCAACACAATGTAATAGACCCACAGGTAGCATCTTACTAAATGAGGAAAAACTGAAAGTCCTTCTTTTAAGATCTGGAACACAACAAGGATGCCCACTTTCACAACTGTCATCCATGTAGTACTGGAAGTACTAGCTAGAACAGTCAGAAAAGAGAAAGAAAGAAAGGTCAACCAATTAAAACAGAAAACGTCGAATTCTCCTTGTTTGCAGATGATATAATCTTATATTTGGAAAAACCTAAAGACTCCACCAAAAAACTATTAGAATTGATAAACAAATTCAGTAAAGTTGCAGGATACAATATTAACATACAAAAATCTGTAGCATTTCTATGTACCAACAGCATACAATCTGAAAAAGAAATCAAGAATGTAATACCATTTACAATAGCTACAAATAAAATAAAATACCTAGGAATAAACTTAGCCAAAGAAGCAAAAGATCTCTACAATGAAAACTATGAAACATTAATGAAAGAAATTGAAGAAGACACACAAAAAAATGGAAAGATATTCCATGCTTATGTATTAGAAGAATCAACACTGTTAAAATGTCTATATTACCCAAAGCATGCAAATTCTAGCAGGATGTTTTGTAGAAATTGACGAACCTAATTCCAAATTCATATGGAAAAGAAAAGGAACTGGAATAGTCAAAACCATTTGAAAAAGAAGAGTAAAACTGGAGAACCACATTACCTGAATCAAGAGTTAATACACAGCTACTACAACAATAAAAACAGGCTAATATTGGCAAAAGGATAGACACACAGATCAATGGAACAGAATAGAGAATCCAGTCATAGACACACACACACACATGGCATTAACTGATTTTCTACCAAGGTGTCAAGGCAACCTAATGGAATATTTGTATTTTTCAACAACTGGTGCTGGAACAAGTGGTCATCCACATGCAAAAAGTGAATCTTGACCTATACCTTGCATCATAGTAAAAAATCAACTCAAAACTTAAAACACAAACGTAAAATCTAAAGCTATAAAAACTTCTAAGAAAAAAATACAGAAAAATATTTATAATGAGTTAGACAAAGATGTCTTAGATACACACAAAAAACACAAATCAAAAAAGAAACATTGATACAATGGAACAATGGATTAAACTGGGTGTGGTGGCTCACACCTGTAATCCCAGCACTTTGGGAGGCCAAGGTGGGTGGATCACTTGAGGTCAGGAGTTCGAGACCAGCCCAGCCAATATGGTGAAGCCCCATCTCTATTAAAAATACAAAAAATTAGCCAGGCATGGTGGCACACACCTGCAATCCCAGCTACTCAGGAGGCTGAGGCAAAAGAACCATTTGAGCCCAGGAGGTGGAGGTTGCATTGAGCTGAGATCATGCCACTGCACTCCAGCCTGGGCAACAGAGTGAGATCCTGGAAAAAAAAAAAAAAGATACAATGGATTAAACACTTCTGCTTTTTAAAGGTATTGACTTTAAAAAATTAAAAGCTAGCCACAGACTGGGAGAAAATGTTTGTAAAATACACACCTGATGAAACACTGATATCCAGAATGTATAAAGAACACTTGAATCTCAATAAAAAGAAAACAAACAAATTGATAAAAATTATAGGCAAAAGATTGAAGAACTATTTCAGCAAAGAAGATCTACAGATGGCTAATGAGCATATTAAGGAAATGCGAACTAAAACCACAATGAAATAATTACATACACCTACCAGGATGAAGAGGGGTGGGAATAACCCTCAGAAATGACCCCCTAAAGAAGGCAGCATCCTATAGTATATAGCATTAGACTCTAAGTCAAAAGTTCTGGGTTTCACCTCCAGCTACACCCATTGTGTACCACTGAGTCATGGACCCCTATCCATAGTTTCTTTATCAGCCCTGCAGAGATAATAACATTTGTCCTACTGATCCCCCAAGCTATTATGAAAGCTTCACAAGTAGTGAAATTCTGTACAAACTTAAAGAACCACTGATAAGAGAACTTCATGAAACTGTTTGGGAAAGTATTACCATTCTAAAGGATATTTTGATAGCTTCACTACATACAGTCATCCCTTGGCATCCACCAGGGATTGGTTCCCTGTACCACCACCAACCCCCACCACCCCCACAGATACCAAGTCTGCAGATGCTTAAGTCCCTTACATAAAATGTTGTAGTATAGTATTTGCAAATAACCTATGTGATCTTCCCATATATTTTAAATCAACCCTAGATTACTTATAATACCTAACACAATGTAAATGTTATGTAAATAGTTGCTACACTATATTGTTTTTATCTGTGTTATTTTTATTATTATATTTGTATTTTTATTGTTTCCTTCTGAATATTTTTAAGCCACAGTTGGTTGACTTCATGGATGTGGAACCCTCAGATACCAAGGGTCAACTGTACTTTGTGCATATGATCCATGACTGAGAGATGCCTGCTTTCAAGCAGCTCACCATGCAAGGGGCAGACAACCCCTAAAAAGAACAAAGTGTTCTTAACAATAAGCAACCATTTAAATTAGCCAACCTGCCTACTTGGGGGAAAGAAGCTACTTTCCAACTCTGGGCATGAGTGTTAGATATTCTTCTGCCCCTCCAGATCTATTTCTAATCTTCTCCAACTTGCTCTGTGCCCCAGGAGGATGAACCACGTGAATTCCATCAGTGGGCTCCCTTGCCCTTTGGCTTCCAAATGTGTCTGTCAAAGGGGAGCCTGACAGGAAGGAGGAGGGAGGAAAAAGACAATGAAATCAGTACATGTGTCACACTGACTGTCTCCCTGCAGGGTCACAGTGGGCTGACTACATGCAGTGACTGAATGTCACGACTCTTGGCAGATGGTCCTCCCCATGCAACCCTCTCTCTAGGTTCTGTTCCCTAAGAGTTGTAAAGGCATCCCATTGTTAACATCCCTAGAGTGCCACACTATGTCTTGTTGTTTCCCTATATCCTGTCTACACTTTTTACTTTTTTTTTTAATTAAACTCTTTTCACACCACTCGTCTGTTTCCTACAGATACACAGCCACCTTGTGTCTTATATCCTAGCGTGGATACCAAGGCTCTCATGCTCAAGGCAGCACGAAACATTCATTCGTTAAACAGCTACTCACTGAGAGTTGCCTTTGTGTCAAGTCCTAGGGAAGACAGCAGTAAACAATATAAAAAAATATTCTTCCCTCTACTCTGCAGTGGGTGATTAGAGAAGGCTTTCTTGAGGAGAAAACATGGAGGCAGAATCCAAGACAATGTGAAAGAGCCAGAAATATGAAGATGTCTAGAAAGAACTTTTTAGGGAGAGGGGCAAAAGGTGTAATGACCGAGGCAGAAACAATGACTGAGGGAGAAACAAGCTTGGTCTTATGGGGGATACACATAAATCCATGTGGCTGAAGCAGAGTGAATGAAAAGGAGACTGGTAGGAGTGGTAGCAAACATGAGACTTTGTGGTCATGTTAAGGAGTGTGGATTTGATTCCAAGTGTTATGGGAAGCTCTTAGGGGAAGGCGTGGGAGAGCTTAGGTGTAGCATGATCTGATTTATATTTTAAAGATTTATTGGCCGCTGTGTGGGAGCAGACTGTAGAGCAAGAGTGGAAGCAGAGTTAAGACGGTGTTAAAATAGCTGCAATAAGACAGGATGATGGCATGGATGAGACTGGTGACAATGGAATATGAGGAGAAGTGGTAATAGAAAGTAATCTAAATTTGTTTGTGAGTTGGATATAAAGTGATGGAAAAAAGGAACAAAGGATGCTACTAAAAAAGTTTGGTCTCAGTGACTCAGATGCCATTTACTAAGCTTTCAGGTTGCAAATTGTGGGATGGCATGGTTGTAGAGAAATGAGAATTGTGTGCGATGTGAAACCCAAATTGAGATGTTAGAGAGGCAAGGAGATATGAGCTTCGGTCTTAGAAAAGACATGAGAGTTCAGGAAACATCTGTGTGAGCTACCCACATATGGAAATGGATGAGAATCCCCTGAGAAACAATGTGGCTGGAGAAGATTAGGGGCAGGCCCTGAGCCAGAGGATCACCTGGGGTTTAAAGCTTGGGGAAAAGAGGGGCTAGAAAAGAAGTCTGAGAAGAAGCACTCGTAAGAAAGAAAGATGATAATGATGCTCTAGCTTAGTGAAAGGACATTCAAGAAAAATCAACTGTGCTAAATGTTGCTGAAAAGTGAAATAAGTTAAAGCTTAAAATGAAGTCATTGAGGCCAGGCACAGTGGTTCAGACCTGTAATCCCAGCACTTTGGGAGACTGAGGCTGGTGGATCACATGAGGTAGGGGAGACCAGCCTGGCCAATGTGGCAAAAACCCGTCTCTACTAAAAATACAAAAATTCGCTGGGCATGGTGGCACATGCCCATAATCCCAGCTACTCTGGAGGCTGAGGCAGGAGAATTGCTTGAGCCTAGGAGGCAGAGGTTGCAGTAAGCCAAGATCGCGCCATTGCACTCTAGCCTGGATGACAGAGCAAGGCTCCGTCTAAAAAGAAAAAAAAAAAAGGTCATTGAGTTTGCCAACATGTAGGTTGTTGATGATTTTAGTGTTGAATGACAGAGACAAATGTAAGTTGATGGGAAAATTGGAGGTTATGGAATAGAGACAGCCACTATTAGACAACTACTGGAAGGAGTTTTGGTGTAAGGGGGAGCAACTGGAGAAAAAGGTGGAGTCAAGAAAGAAGGATTATTAAGACAATAAAGTATATTTGTATACTGATGGGACTTATCTAGCCAGGAGAGAAATATTGATCTTGTAGGAAGGAGGAAAGCTTGTTGAAGGAACAAGGTTTTGAGAAGGTGAGAGGGAGTAGGTTCCACTCCATAAGTAGAGGACTTGCCCTTAGGTAGGGACTCCAATAGGAATTTCAAATTCCTGTTTCTAAATGTCACTGATATATAAGAATCCCTTGATTTTTTTTCTGAAAGAAAAAAAATAGATGTCCCACAGTAGATTAATTGATTCAGAATCTCTGGAAGTGGGATTTGGGCATTAGCATTTAAAAAAAATTCTACATATAGCTCATGTTGATAATCACTGACGCATTGAAATGAAGTGAAGTCAGGTTGTATGAGTACAAATGCAGGTAGTCTGATCGACTTGGTGGTGGGAGGATGAGGCAGTTCTCCTCTGATTTCTTCTATTTTCTCAATGAAATAAGAAACAAAGTCAGAGCTGAGAGGGTGGTGGTGATTTGAAGAGAGAGAGTTAAGGCATGAAATAATTTTTAGAAGCAGGAAAGCAAATTTACTCACGAAATATAATAGAATTGCAAGGATTTGCAGAGGGCCCACTTGAGACTTGTGGGGAAAAATGTAATATGAGACTAAATTAGCACAGCTGTGTTTCTTCTCTAGCCACATCCATCCGGGTACAGAAGGAGTAGGTGGAGATGTTCTTTTGTGACATTTGAAGCAGTTGCCACCACTTGACTCCTGACTGAAGTTACAAAGTGGAGGCGGCTGCCTTTGGAAATTTCCTACCTCCCGCCTGCTTCCTCAAACTACTCCAGGCTGACCTAACCCTATCAGTATGATCTAAAAAGAGGAGCTAGTAAACCTAAATGGAATTCTAATTGGTAGAAGAGTTGAGGGAAAGGAAAGGAGATTTTAACAGTACCTTATTGAGCCATAATTTACATGAAGTATAAAATGTACAAAACTTATTGCTTAACAATTTTGCAATTTCTATACACCAGTATATGATCACCACTAAATCAAGATATAAAAACTTTTTTTTTGAGAGAGAGAGAGATTAAGTCTCACTGTCACCTAGGCTGGAGTGCAGTGGCATGATCTTGGCTCACTACAACCTCTGCCTCCGGGTTCAAGCAATTCTCATGCCTCAGCCTCCCGAATAGCTGGGATGACAGGCGTGCACCACCAGGCCAGGCTAATTTTTGTATTTTTAGTAGAGATGAAGTTTTGCCATGTTGGCCAGGCTGGTCTCAAACTCCTGACCTCAAGTGATCTGCCCGCCTCAGCCCCACAACATGCTGAGATTACAGGCATGGACCACTGCACCTGGCCAATATATAAAAACTTTGATCTCATTCTACAGAGTTCTTCTCCTGACCCTATAAAGTCAGTATTCCCCTACAAAAGGTAAACAATATTGTGATTTCTGTGCCCACAGATTAATTGTGCTTGTTCTTTAACTTCGTGTCAATGGCACCATACAATATGAACTCTCGTGTCTGACTTATTCTGCGTAACGTTTTTGAGAGTAATCTACGTTATTTCATGCATCAGTAGTTTGTCCTTTCGTTACTACTGAGAACTGCATTGTATAAATAGACCACAGTTGTTTATCCATTGTCCGGTTGATGGATATTTGTATTGCTTCCAGGTTTTTGCTTTTATGAATAAGGTTGCTGTAAATGTTCTTTCTGTGGACATATGTACTCATTTCTTCTAGATATCTATCTAGAAGTAGAATATATATCTAAAATTTCCATGTTATAGAATAGGTGTATATTTAATTTCATTGGAAATAATTTTCCACAGTTGTCTATTTTACACTCCAACAGCCATGTCAGAGCATTCTGGATGCTCCGCATCTTCACCAATAATTGATATTATTTGTCATTTTGGCTGACAAAATTGTAGTGGATGTGAGAAATAATATTTCTCTTTTTATTTTACTAGTCACTGACTTGAAGCTCAGAGAAATAATATTTCTGAAGAAGACATTCAGGAGCCACTTGCCCACTCTAGACCTGGCACATCAAGTCAAAGTGCAACAACTCCAGACAAGAAGGAAATGGATCTGAGAACCTTTATCCTGAAAGGCAAGATGGTATGTCTTAGAAGGGTGGCAGTGAAAAAAGGACTCTGCACAGATTGAGTAGAACATGAGAGTTGGGGGGAAAGGCAGCCACATCCTCTGAAGCTTGTTAAAAATGTATATATTAAATGATACTTGTCAAAATATGGTATGGACTTTATTCAGGACCATCAGGGTAGGTACAGGAACCACTGCAATGGGATCTTGCAGTGTGGGAGAGACTGGGCTCAACTCTGAAAACATGAGCAAGTGGGATTATAGCTGGGGAGCAAGGTGGGGGTCAGAGGATGGAAAATTACTGAGAGGAAGCATCAGGGGTAAGAGGGATTCTGGCTAAACCAGTCTAACAGGATTCTTGCTGAAGACCAGCCAGGCTGATCAGACATCACCCAGAAGATGGTGGAGAATGATCAAGGATGATCAGAGGTCAAGGATGAAGGGATCTTGCTAAACTGACATAGCAAGTTCTTTGCTACACCTGGATTTTTACAAGGAAGTACGCAGATGGGTCTAGGAAGAGGTTCAGAAGCCTGACTAAAGTTTAGCCAAGCAAAGAATCTTTGTAAAGATCTAACGTGTGACACAGGAGATTGAGTTAGCTAAACAAAAGCACAACTCTTAACTTCTGCCTCCTCTCCTGTCCTCTCCTCCTCCCAGCAAACATTCTCCCAACTCAGTATTGAATCCTTCGAATCCTTTGATTCTCTTACTTGATTCCTTTAGTAAAATAACTGCTTAGATTCCTTAGGGGGCACAGCTTATGGAGCCCAGGGAAGCCAGAGAATGATTTAAAAGGAGTTTCCTCCAATCCCAGTCTTCTGAAGGCTACCTTCCCACCTCATAAGGTAGAAGGACACTGGCCAGCACTCATATTCCCAGGATGGGAGACTCTAAGGATGATTATCTGATTTCTACCTCGAACTCAGAGAGAGTTTGGAGTCAAAAAAATAAAATAAAAAAAATAAAAACG
This sequence comes from Theropithecus gelada, assembly GCF_003255815.1. NCBI lineage: Eukaryota > Metazoa > Chordata > Mammalia > Primates > Cercopithecidae > Theropithecus > Theropithecus gelada. The sequence continues at coordinate 61,842,196 of NC_037673.1, forward strand.
ACCCTGACACAAGAGTTTCATTTGTTCATTCATTCATTCACACATAGATACATAGATGATACATGTGTGTTGAGCCCGGATGTCTGGTCTCTCTTTTGTGCCAGAGATTGCCTATTCCCTCTTCCTGGGCATCTCTCAGGCCTAAATCTGTTACTCTTCCTGTTGCTAAATCCCCAAGTGAGCACAGGAAGCAAACAGGAAGTCATCTGCAAGAACTAACTTCCAATGTCCCTTCCAGTCTTAACAGTTAATCACTCCGGAAGACCAGCCTCATTCATGAGCGTAGCTCTGTGACTGGTGCTAGCCATTTTTGACGTGACTCATTATGACTGATTGACTAGTAGCTTTTTAATGAGGCCTTTAAACTCTATGCCAGTGGTCTGAATTGCTGTCTGATACATTTAAAACGTAACAGCACTGCTTTTGAAAAACAATTTGAACTATACAAGTGTAGTTCACAATATGCCCTAAAGATGGCAGTACAATAATACCTTGTGCTTCACCGTATCTTCAAATATGTTTAATTCTACTAAATTATAAAACACGTTGAGGGGGAAATTTTATCATAAGAGATTGAAAAAAATGAATTTTTTGTTTTCTATTATTCTATTATTGCTACAGGAACGTGTCTGAAATAATAACATCTCACATCTGCATTATACTTTAAAGTATGAAAAACACCATCTCTCCCATTATTTCACTGAATCCTCACAACAAATGAGTGTGATGATTATTTTCATTTTATGTAATAAAGTTCAAAGATTAATTATGAATTAATTATGTATGTATGAACGTACCTAAAACAGTGTAACAGTATGAGTTCATGTGCTCTAGTAAAGCAGCATAATCAGTTTTCCAAAAACCAGAGTTCTTTCCTGCATATATCTGCTCAGCAAAAAGCAAGTATCTATAGGTCCAATAACAGTTTAAATATCACAGGTTATTGTGACCCAGTAGAGGTTTGGGGTTAAAATCATAGAATTTGGATCTGAGGTTGTCTGATAAGTAGGGTGACCAACTTATCCTGGTTTGGTGAAGACTTTGACAGTTTTAGCTCTGAAAACCACATGTCCTGGGAACTCCCTCAGTCCCGAGCAAACCAGGACAGTTGGTGACGAACTTCCTGAGTCATCTGTCCATTGGTTACCTGTGGATTGTCCTACAGCACTGTGAAAACTCCTCCAAGTGGTGCCAGCACACCGCCTTACACTTAATACTAGCCAATACATGTTTTAAAATTCTAATTCAGCTTTGTGTTTTGTCTGGGAAAAAAATGTCTTTTCTGCTGTTTCCTAGATAAGACATAATCTTGGGACTCACTCTTGTTGATGCCAGACTCAACAGCTCAGTCATTTTGGTATCATTTTCTCATCTAGTGTCAGGCGTGGTTCAAACATCCCTGAAAGTACAGCAAAGTACAGGAACTGAAAGATATTGTGCATGGAAGAGAAGAACCTTTCTCTGCTTGCCTCTACCTTAACACGGCATAAAGCAAAACCAAGCTCTTTCACATTTCAGATACGTAAGCATTTCATCAACGTTGAATGTATATACACAAATGGTCAGTCTTTCCTTGCCTTGCGCTTTAAACTATCTTGGATATGTGAAGATTAACATGCCCCTAGGAACATAAAAATAAAGTGGGATCTCAGAGTTGAAGTAGACAGGAGAGTGTATGTGTGAATGTGCTCACACACAAAGCAGATGGTATGTATACAAATGTGGGAAAACCACTCCAGACACAATTCCCTGGACATCATTGCGATTCCGCCACCTTCTGTCCCACTCCAGAAAGCAAAGTCATTAATTAAGCGCATTAGGAAAGCCAATAGACTGAATGGAAAATAGTTTGGGATAAAGATGCCAACCCCCTCATTAAAAGAAAAAAAAAAAATCTTTGATATTTGTGACCTGTACAATGCCAGAAACTAAAACTATCCAATAAATTGTTATTCCAAAAAGTACACTGAACATGGGGTAGCATCTAGTAAAGTGAATGTCTATAAACTTTTAAAGTCATTGTACAAGTTCATTCAAACGACTTTCAAACGTGAAAAGTAAATGTAGCTTTTTTATTTTTCTAATCTTCACCCACCCTGACATATCTTAATGTCTTCAGTTTCAACCATTTCTTTTCAGTACAAATGGCCCTTTCAGGGAAATGCTGCCCCTCAGATGTTCCTCCCCAGCCTCCTCACCAAGATGGCAGCTCCACAGATATCCTGTGAGGAGACAGGTGTCAGACGTGACACGGCCTGTGGCTCTCTCACCAATGTGTTCCTTGCCTCATGTCACACTGCCACATCAGCAACTGGAGTCAATGGCTGATGAATTTTTTGTGGCTTCCTCATGTTCCTTTCTCCTGACGTGGACCCACCGGGGCACTTCCCTCCGTGTAACTTCACGTCTTGCTTTAAAGTCTGCTCCCTCCACAGGCAGTCAGCCCCACAGATCCAACTGTGTGGAGGGAGGGGATTAAGGAGAAAAAGACATGAAAATGAAGTTTTGAAAATATCAAGCTGATAGGGTGGGGTGTTTTGTTTTGTTTTGTTTTTCCTTTCTTCTCTCCAGTAAATTAAGCTCTCAGGCTGAGAGCCATTCTGTCATTATAGCCCCAGAAATGGAGGGACATGAGTGAGAATACCGCTTCAGGAAACGAGAGAATGGAGGAGAAGTTCTCACAAGCCAGGAGAAGTGAAAATCTGGCCTCTTTCAGACACTAGGAGATTATGGAGAAGAGAAAAGGACAGACGTAGAGAAAGCAAGACTTCAAGTATTTGTTGTCTGACTTCTGACTTCTAGGCTATCAAAGAAGAGCAAGCTAGACAGGCTGAAGAGAAAGCTGCAGACTTTACTGAGCTACCTCAGGACCCTGCATCACACAATTCCAGGGGGGCACAACCATATGAATGGCCCTCTCAGCAGCTCCAGCCACTTCAGAGTAAACCTGGAAGGGTTATAAGGTCACATGGCATTGGGGCATTGCTGAGTCTTCCCGAGCTCCTGGGGATATGGAAAGTTTCTGTCACTCCGTGTGACATGTGGTAGGACACAAAGGGGTTGACATTGCTGACTGGTAAGTTTCTCAGGCTCATCCTGCAGTGCGAGCCATGTCTACAGGGCAACTACCCAGAGTGAGAATCAAATGAAGTTCACAGCTAGATGTCAGGGGAACTATGCCACATCCCTGACCACAGAAGTGGGTCTGAATCAATGGACAATACCTCAGAGAAGACAAGAGGATCTAGACCACAAGGTCGCCTGCTTCGTCAGTAAACTTCAGTAATGGGAGCCAGCAGGAGGAGCAGTGACAAGATGGATGGGTGCCATTATTTCGGCAGAAGCCAGAGAGCACAAAGATCCACTCACAGATCACAGTCCCCTCTCCTTCCCCGCCATTGCCTCAAGAACATGATAAGACCAGGACCCCAAGACCCACATTTGCCAGGGACAAGGCATTGGGTGAAGAACTGTGAACGACAAAACACTTACTGGAAAGTCAGAGACTAAAAGGAAACCACTGAAATCAGAATAGAATGATAAATCCTTACTTGCGGTTCTCCTGGCCCACAAGACCCAAGAGAGTAGGAGTCAGGGAGGGGATGCATATAAGAAAAATTAGATTAATTGTTGAAAAACAAAATAACCACATTTTATTTGCACTTTTGTTGACAGAATGAGTTAATATGCCATTCTGCTGTAATAGTTAATAGAAAGAGTTTTTACTCTATTGATAATTCAGCAAATAGGTCTTTTAATAAATTGCTCAATCAGCTAATTGCTAGTCCATAAATCACTATTTGGCAAACTGGTGCTCTACAAATTGGTTTTCCAGCAAACAAATCTTTTGATAAACTGCTTTTTAGTAAATTGATCTGTTTCAGCCTACAGCGAAGGAAATACCCAGAATCGTCACTCCCATGATGTTTATTTTTACTCTGTATGGTCTTAGCAACTCAAATTTTGCACTAGTTGCAAGCACTTTAAAATATATTTATATTGATTTGATATCAGCATCTGCAGCTTCACTATTATGGTATAAACATAAAAGCTAATGAATTGTGCATGACTAGTCACAAATCTGGTGTCAGTGGCTCTCCAAATACAGTTCTAGTCTTTTCTAAATCTTCTAGGCGTGATCAGAATGTAACGGAGGAAAGGGGGAAAATGGGGTTGGGAGGCAGGTGAGGCAAGAGGAATGAACGATACAAATAACCCTGAAGCAACCTGGGCTGACACTGTGAAAATTCACAGATAAAGTACAAGTCTTTCTTACCTGGAGCTTGCCTGCCCTGTGCTGTCTTTGAGACAATCAGTTGTCTCTACTTCAAACCACTCTGTATTTCCACAAAATACAGAATTCTTTGTCCTGGCTAAACTTTGTTGGTGCACAGCATGCAACATTTTTTCTAAGGTCAACATACCAAAAGATGAGGCTTGTGCATCCCCAGGAGCATCTGTAGTAAGACATCCTTATAATCAAAATTACCCCCAATGTCATACTTCACAGTATCCCTGCCTCATTGGTTCGATTCTAGCTCTCTTTGCTCCAACTCAATGTATGCAAGTCTGCATCTTCCCAATCTCCCAGAATACCAACTCTCCCCAACTCCCCTACCCTGCCCCATTCAACCCTGCCACAGTATTGTCTCTTGTTATCAGTGTCCTGTCCTGACTACTCTCCCTGCTCAAGGCTCTCCAGTGTAACCTCCCCTCAATGACCTCAGCCCATACTGATATCTCAATTTCTTCTTTTTTTGAAACCCTATAAGCACTGCTTGCCTGTATCACACATTTTGGCTCTCAATACCATCTGTCTTATATTTACCTATACTATGTATTTGCCACTCCATAAGCTTCTTGAAGTGCCTTGTCTTAGTTCTGTGATGAGGAGATCCACATGAACTCTACTAAAGGCTTATAGAATTTAAAGGAATTTTCAGTTGTAACTTTGCTCTGATTTAGAAATAATTGTGCTTGCTCATATGCTCAAAATAGATACGATACCAAATCATTTAGTAGAAAGAATGCTTTCAAAAGGATTTTTGTAATGACAGGAAAATGTGGTATTCAGAAATGGAACTGAATTGGTTCTTTAAAAACAACTTTGGAACATAATATTCTTCTTACAAATTTGTTGATCACACAGACCTAGAGTATATAGATATTTCCGGAAAAAATAAATGAAGTATTATAGAATACATTTAGGATCCAAATGAGATAAAGAGACATACCCGTAGACATTTATCTCATTTGGATCCTAAATATATTCTATAACACTTTCTTTTTTATATGTGTTAAGTTCTGATTTTCTTTTTTACTATTATTATTATTATTATACTTTAAGTTCTAGGGTACATGTGCATAATGTGCAGGTTTGTTACATATGTATACTTGTGCCATGTTGGTGTGCTGCACCCATCAACTCGTCAGCACCCATCAACTCGTCATTTACATCAGGTATAACTCCCAATGCAATTCCTCCCCCCTCCCCCCTCCCCATGAGAGGCCCCGGTGTGTGATGTTCCCCTTCCCGAGTCCAAGTGATCTCATTGTTCACTTCCCACCTATGAGTGAGAACATGCAGTGTTTGGTTTTCTGTTCTTGTGATAGTTTGCTGAGAATGATGGTTTCCAGCTGCATCCATGTCCCTACAAAGGACACAAACTCATCCTTTTTTATGGCTGCATAGTATTCCATGGTGTATATGTGCCACATTTTCTTAATCCAGTCTGTCACTGATGGACATTTGGGTTGATTCCAAGTCTTTGCTATTGTGAATAGTGCTGCAATAAACATACGTGTGCATGTGTCTTTGTAGCAGCATGATTTATAATCTTTTGGGTATATACCCAATAATGGGATGGCTGGGTCATATGATACTTCTAGTTCTAGATCCCTGAGGAATCGCCATACTGTTTTCCACAATGGTTGAACCAGTTTACAATCCCACCAACAGTGTAAAAGTGTTCCTATTTCTCCACATCCTCTCCAGCACCTGTTGTTTCCTGACTTTTGAATGATTGCCATTCTATCATTAAAAAGATGTATCTCATTGTGGTTTTGATTTGCATTTCTCTGATGGCCAGTGATGATGAGCATTTTTTCATGTGTCTGTTGGCTGTATGCATGTCTTCTTTTGAGAAATGTCTGTTCATATCCTTTGCCCACTTTTTGATGGGGTTGTTTGTTTTTTTCTTGTAAATTTGTTTGAGTTCTTTGTAGGTTCTGGATATTAGCCCTTTGACAGATGAGTAAATCGCAAAAATTTTCTCCCATTCTGTAGGTTGCCTGTTCACTCTGATGGTAGTTTCTTTTGCTGTGCAGAAGCTCTTTAGTTTAATCAGATCCCATTTGTCAATTTTGGCTTTTGTTGCCATTGCTTTTGGTGTTTTAGACAAGTAGTCCTTGCCCATGCCTATGTCCTGAATGGTATTATTTAGGTTTTCTTCTAGAGTTTTTATGGTATTAGGTCTAACATTTAAGTCTCTAATCCATCTTGAATTAATTTTTGTATAAGGAGTAAGGAAAGGATCCAGTTTCAGCTTTCTACTTATGGCTAGCCAATTTTCCCAGCACCATTTATTAAATAGGGAATCCTTTCCCCATTTCTTGTTTTTCTCAGGTTTGTCAAAGATCAGATGGCTGTAGATGTGTGATATTATTTCTGAGGACTCTTTTCTGTTCCATTGGTCTATATCTCTGTTTTGGTACCAGTACCATGCTGTTTTGGTTACTGTAGCCTTGTACTATAGTTTGAAGTCAGGTAGCGTGATGCCTCCAGCTTTGTTCTTTTGACTTAGGATTGTCTTGGAGATGCGGGCTCTTTTTTGGTTCCATATGAACTTTAATGCAGTTTTTTCCAATTCTGTGAAGAAACTCATTGGTAGCTTGATGGGGATGGCATTGAATCTATAAATTACCTTGGGCAGTATGGCCATTTTCATGATATTGATTCTTCCTATCCATGAGCATGGTATGTTCTTGAATTTGTTTGTGTCCTCTTTTATTTCACTGAGCAGTGGTTTGTAGTTCTCCTTGAAGAGGTCCTTTACATCCCCTGTAAGTTAGATTCCTAGGTATTTTATTCTCTTTGAAGCAATTGTGAATGGAAGTTCATTCATGATTTGGCTGTCTGTTTGTCTCTTACTGGTGTATAAGAATGCTTGTGATTTTTGCACATTGATTTTGTATCCTGAGACTTTGCTGAAGTTGCTTATCAGCTTAAGGAGATTTTGGGCTGAGACAATGGGGTTTTCTAAATATACAATCATGTCATCTGCAAACGGGGACAATTTGACTTCTTCTTTTCCTAACTGAATACCATTGATTTCTTTCTCTTGCCTGATTGCCCTAGCCAGAACTTCCAACACTATGTTGAATAAGAGTGGTGAGAGCGGGCATCCCTGTCTTGTGCCAGTTTTCAAAGGGAATTTTTCCAGTTTTTGCCCATTCAGTATGATATTGACTGTGGGTTTGTTATAAATAGCTCTTATTATTTTGAGATACGTTCCATCAATACCGAATTTATTGAGCGTTTTTAGCATGAAGGGCTGTTGAATTTTGTCAAAGGCCTTTTCTGCATCTATTGAGATAATCATGTGGTTTTTGTCTTTGGTTCTGTTTATATGCTGGATTACGTTTATTGATTTACGTATGTTGAACCAGGCTTGCATCCCAGGGATGAAGCCCACTTGATCATGGTGGATAAGCTTTTTGATGTGCTGCTGGATTCGGTTTGTCAGTATTTTATTGAGAATTTTTGCATCAATGTTCATCAGGGATATTGGTCTAAAATTCTCTTTTTTTGTTGTGTCTCTGCCAGGTTTTGGTATCAGGATGATGTTGGCCTCATAAAATGAGTTAGGGAGGATTCCCTCTTTTTCTACTGATTGGAATAGTTTCAGAAGGAATGGTACCAGCTCCTCCTTGTACCTCTGGTAGAATTCAGCTGTGAATCCATCTGGTCCTGGACTTTTTTTGGTTGGTAGGCTATTAATTATTGCCTCAATTTCAGAGCTTGCTATTGGTCTATTCAGGAATTCAGCTTCTTCCTGGTTTAGTCTTGGGAGAGTGTAAGTGTCCAGGAAATTAGCCATTTCTTCTAGATTTTCTAGTTTATTTGTGTAGAGGTGTTTATAGTATTCTCTGATGGTAGTTTGTATTTCTGTGGGGTCGGTGGTGATATCCCCTTTATCATTTTTAATTGCATTGATTTGATTCTTCTCTCTTTTCTTCTTTATTAGTCTTGCTAGCGGTCTGTCAATTTTGTTGATCTTTTCAAAAAACCAACTCCTGGATTCATTGATTTTTCGGAGGATTTTTTGTGTCTCTATCTCCTTCAGTTCTGCTCTGATCTTAGTTATTTCTTGCCTTCTGCTAGCTTTTGAATGTGTTTGCTCTTGCTTCTCTAGTTCTTTTAATTGTGATGTTAGAGTGTCAATTTTAGATCTTTCCAGCTTTCTCTTGTGGGCATTTAGTGCTATAAATTTCCCTCTACACACTGCTTTAAATGTGTCCCAGGATTCTGGTATGTTGTATCTTTGTTCTCATCGGTTTCAAAGAACATCTTTATTTCTGCCTTCATTTCGTTATGTACCCAGTAGTCATTCAGGAGCAGGTTGTTCAGTTTCCATGTAGTTGAGCGGTTTTGATTGAATTTCTTAGTCCTGAGTTCTAGTTTGATTGCACTGTGGTCTGAGAGACAGTTTGTTATAATTTCTGTTCTTGTATATTTGCTGAGGAGTGCTTTACTTCCAATTATGTGGTCGATTTTGGAATAAGTGTGATGTGGTGCTGAGTAGAATGTATATTCTGTTGATTTGGGGTGGAGAGTTCTGTAGATGTCTATTAGGTCTGCTTGCTGCAGAGATGAGTTCAATTCCTGGATATCCTTGTTAACTTTCTGTCTCGTTGATCTGTCTAATGTTGACAGTGGGGTGTTGAAGTCTCCCATTATTATTGTATGGGAGTCTAAGTCTCTTTGTAAGTCTCTAAGGACTTGCTTTATGAATCTGGGTGCTCCTGTATTGGGTGCATATATATTTAGGATAGTTAGCTCTTCCTGTTGAATTGATCCCTTTACCATTATGTAATGGCCTTCTTTGTCTCTTTTGATCTTTGATGGTTTAAAGTCTGTTTTATCAGAGACTAGGATTGCAACCCCTGCTTTTTTTTTTGTTCTCCATTTGCTTGGTAGATCTTCCTCCATCCCTTTATTTTGAGCCTATGTATGTCTCTGCATGTGAGATGGGTCTCCTGAATACAGCAAACTGATGGGTCTTGACTCTTTATCCAGTTTGCCAGTCTGTGTCTTTTAATTGGAGCATTTAGTCCATTTACATTTAAGGTTAAGATTGTTATGTGTGAACTTGATCCTGCCATTATGATATTAACTGGTTATTTTGCTCGTTAGTTGATGCAGTTTCTTCCTAGCCTCGATGGTCTTTACATTTTGGCATGTTTTTGCAATGGCTGGTACCGGTTGTTCCTTTTCATGTTTAGTGCTTCCTTCAGGGTCTCTTGTAAGGGTGGCCTGGTGGTGACAAAATCTCTAAGCATTTGCTTATCTGTAAAGGATTTTATTTCTCCTTCACTTATGAAACTTAGTTTGGCTGGATATGAAATTCTGGGTTGAAAATTCTTTTCTTTTGGAATGTTGAATATTGGCCCCCACTGTCTTCTGGCTTGTAGAGTTTCTGCCAAGAGATCTGCTGTTAGTCTGATGGGCTTCCCTTTGTGGGTAACCCGACCTTTCTCTCTGGCTGCCCTTAAGATTTTTTTCCTTCATTTCAACTTTGGTGAATCTGGCAATTATGTGTCTTGGAGTTGCTCTTCTCGAGGAGTATCTTTGTGGTGTTCTCTGTATTTCCTGAATTTGAATGTTGGCCTGCCCTACTAGGTTGGGGAAGTTCTCCTGGATGATATCCTGAAGAGTGTTTTCCAACTTGGTTCCATTTTCCCCCTCACTTTCAGGCACCCCAGTCAGACGTAGATTTGGTCTTTTTACATAATCCCATACTTCTTGCAGGCTTTGTTCATTTCTTTTTCTTCTTTTTTCTTTAGATTTCTCTTCTCACTTCATTTCATTCATTTGATCCTCAATTGCTTTAACACTTTCTTCCAGTTGATCGAGTCGGTTACTGAAGCTTGTGCATTTGTCATGTATTTCTCGTGTCATGGTTTTCATCTCTGTCAGTTCGTTTATGGCCTTCTCTGCATTAATTATTCTAGTTATCAATTCTTCCACTCTTTTTTCAAGATTTTTAGTTTCTTTGCGCTGGGTACGTAATTCCTCCCTTAGGTCTGAGAAGTTTGATGGACTGGAGGCTTCTTCTCTCATCTCGTCAAAGTCATTCTCCATCCAGCTTTGATCTGTTGCTGGCGATGAGCTGCGTTCCTTTGCAGGGGGAGATGCGCTCTTATTTTTTGAATTTCCAGCTTTTCTGCCCTGCTTTTTCCCCATCTTTGTGGTTTTATCTGCCTCTGGTCTTTGATGATGGTGACATACTGATGGGGTTTTGGTGTGGGTGTCCTTCTGTTTGTTAGTTTTCCTTCTAACAGTCAGGACCCTCAGCTGTAGGTCTGTCGGAGATTGCTTGAGGTCCACTCTAGACCCTGTTTGCCTGGGTATCAGCAGCAGAGGCTGCAGAAGATAGAATATTGCTGAACAGTGAGTGTACCCGTCTGATTCTTGCTTTGGAAGCTTCCTCTCAGGGGTGTACTCCACCATGTGAGGTGTGGGGTGTCGGTCTGCCCCTAGTGGGGGATGTCTCCCAGTTAGGCTACTCAGGGGTCAGGGACCCACTTGAGCAGGCAGTCTGTATGGTTCTCAGATCTCAACCTCCGTGTTGGGAGATCCACCGCTCTCTTCAAAGTTGTCAGACAGAGTCATTTGCGTCTGCAGAGGTTTCAGCTGCTTTTTTGTTGTTGTTGTTGTTGTTTAGCTGTGCCCTGTCCCCAGAGGTGGAGTCTACAGAGACAGGCAGGACTCCTTGAGCTGCTGTGAGCTCCACCCAGTTCGAGCTTCCCAGCCACTTTGTTTACCTACTTAAGCCTCAGCAATGGCAGGCGCCCCTCCCTCAGCCTTGCTGCTGCCTTGCCGGTAGATTGCAGACTGCTGTGCTAGCAATGAGGGAGGCTCCGTGGGCGTGGGACCCTCCCGGCCAGGTGTGGGATATAATCTCTTGGTGTGCCTGTTTGCTAAGATCCTTGTTAAAGCGCAGTATTGGGGTGGGAGTTACCCGATTTTCCAGGTGTTGTGTGTCTCAGTTCCCCTGGCTAGGAAAAGGGATTCCCTTCCCCCTTGCGCTTCCCAGGTGAGGCGATGCCTCGCCCTGCTTCAGCTCTTGCTGGACGGGCTGCAGCAGCTGACCAGCACCGATTGTCCCGCACTCCCTAGTGAGATGAACCCAGTACCTCAGTTGAAAATGCAGAAATCACCTGTCTTCTGTGTTGCTCGCACTGGGAGTTGGAGACTGGAGCTGTTCCTATTCGGCCATCTTCTATAACACTTTTTATTTCAACTAAAAAGAAGAAAAACTTATAAAATGCAAAGGCAGAAAATAAAGAAATAATCTTCATGTCACAGTAGGTCATAAATTGAATATTGAGTGTTTTTAAAGAATGAATATGGCCAGGTGCAATAGCTCACTCCTATAATCCTAGCACTTTGGGAGGCTGAGGTGGGAGAATTGCTTGAGCCCAGAAGTTTGAGAGCAGTCTGGGCAACACAGTGAGACCTCATTTCTACAAAATATTATTAGCCTGGTGTGGTGGCATGCACCTGTGGTTCCAGCTACTCAGGAAGCTGAAGATGGAGGATTGCTTGAGCCTGGGAGGTCAAGGCTGCAGTGAACTGTGATCACACTACTGCATGTTAGCCTGGATAACAGATTGAGACCCTGTATGAAAAAAAAAGAGTGAATACAATATTGGAGAAGAACGAAAAAGCATATAAACTGATAAATAGGTATCTGAAAGCAAAATAACTTTTGACAAAATGTTCATATACAAGTCTATCTTCAAATCAAGTTTCTTAAAATTTCCTAAAACAATCTTAACATCAATTTGTTAATGTAGTTTATGTATATCTCAAAAGTACAAGTATTAAATACTTGTGAGCATTTTGATACATTCCTTTTGCTCTACTGTGATTGGTTATTCCTTAAGGTATTGAATTTTCATTTGGAAATGTCAGCTAGAAGTATGAAGATATTGGAATGAAAAGGCAGAAGAAATAAAGGCTAAGAAAAAAGAAAAAGAAAGAATTCTATTTTCTTTTACAAAATAAAGAATTCTGTAAACAAAATTCTTGTAAACAAAATTTTATAAACAAAAACAAAAGCATTTTGTAAACATAATGCTATCTATATAACTGCTATGAATGTTTTTGATGTGTATGTATCTAAATGTTAGCAGTATACATTTAAAAACATAGTGACAGGCTGGGCAGTGGCTCACGCCTGTAATCCCAGCACTTTGGGAGGCAGAGGTGGGTGGATCACAAGGTCAGGAGATCAAGACCATACTGGCTAACAGGGTGAAACCCCGTCTCTACTACATATACAAAAAATTAGCCGGACGTGGTGGTGGGCACCTGTAGTCCCAGCTACACAGGAGGCTGAGGCAGGACAGTGGCATGAACCTGGGAGGCAGAGCTTGCAGTGAGCCGAGATCGCGTCACTGCACTCCAGCCTGGGGGACAGAGCGAGCCTCCACCTCAAAAAAAAAAAAAAATATATATATATATATATATATATATATATATATATTTTTATATAGTGACAAATATTAGAAGAAATAGCTAACAGACTTGAAAATAGGACCTTTGTCTAAAGGAAAATGAAAATAGAATAGTACGGGGAAAAAGGACTGTTGTTTTTTTAATTATAAGCATTGTAATACTAATTGATTTTTGAAACTATCCATCTATGGCTATGAAAAAATTAAAATTAAATTTTAGCAAAAGTATGAGATACTAAGAGCTGATTGGAGGCTCTGCAAGCCTGGGTGCAGCTTCTTAGTTGGTAGTGACCTCAAATTGGGGTGATTGGGTAGAGAACTATATCTATATAGATGGGGGATCTGCAGCTGTTATTAAATGAAGACCTTTTCTCTGAAGCTGTTTTCCAGAGAAAAATCCATGAAAGGAAATTAATAGTGTCTACAGGTGTCCAACCAAAATTTAAGTGTAAGCATATTTTTAGAGATTTGGAGATTATCATCAGAACTAAGCAAATTCAGCCTCTGAGAAGAAAGACTGGTGGTGAGGAGGATAGAATAGCAAACTAGGCTGGGCATGGTCACCCACGCCTGTAATCCCAGCATTTTGAGAGGCAGAAGCCAGTGAATCACTTGAGGTCAGGAGTTCGAGACCAGCCTGGTCAACATGGTGAAACCTCATCTCTACCAAAAAATAAAAAATTAGCCAGGCGTAGTGGCGCAGCCTGTAGTCCCAGCTACTTGGGAGAGACTGAGGCAGGAGAATCGTTTAAATCCAGGAGGTGGAGGTTGCAGTGAGCTGAGATCGCTGTCACAGCACTCCAGCATAGGCAACAGAGTCAGACTCTGTTTCAAAATAATAATAATAATAATAACAATAGCAAACTATTGCTTTCCATTACGAGTCCATTTTAAAGATGTGCACATACTTTTGGGAACACTTAAAAAACTGAAACCTTTTCTTTCACTGCAATCCATTAGGAATCCTTTCCAAAATGTAAATAACCACTTACCACAGGAACAGTGCCGTTTTCATCTTTGTTTCTCCCACATGACAGAGTCTGGTGCTTTGTACATCTTAAGTGACCGATGGCTGTTGAACGAATGCATGAACCTTGTTATTTACCTTCTGCTGCATGTTCTCCATGTGCCCTTCCAAATTCCTCTTCAGTTGTTTCTACTCTGTCTGTTGGCTTCCAGTTGGTTCAGCCAATGGGAGGCTGTTCCAGGAGACCTAACTACAGGAAGAGATAGAGGTCCAGGTGTCTGTTCCACCAGCTCTCTTTCTCTCTCTAGGCAGGTAACAGATCCACAGTGGCTGTGTTCCCTGACCCAAGTTCACAACTTTTGCTAGGCAGCCTTTTCCCTATAGCTATAGCTCTCACCAGATTCCAGTAGCCACACCCTCTCCTTTTCCCTTCGTATCTAGGGGAGGTAACAGCTTCCTGTGCCTACTAATCCCTTATAGTCCTTTCAGGCTACTATATCAAAGTACCATAAAATGGGTGACTCAATAAACAGAAATGTTTTTTCTCACAGTTGCGGAGGCTGGAAGTCTGAGATACAGGTGCCACCATGGTCGGTTCCTGGTGAGGGGCCTCTTCTGGGTTGCAGACTGCCATCTTGTATCCTTAGGTGGCGAAAGGAGACAAGGTGTCTCTTTTATAAGGGCGCTGATACCATTCACAAACGCTCCGCTTTTGTGACCTAATCACCTTCCAAAGGCGCCGTCTCCTAATATCATCATATTGGGAGTTAGGATTTCAACAGGAAATTTGGGGTGACAAACATTCAGCCCACAACATCTGTGTATGTTTCATCATCCTGCCTAAACCCACATCTCTGTACACAGTCCTTTCTTTACATTTTTTCTATTTCCTTTTGATTCTTATTATTAATTTTTGTTCTATTTTCTACTCAAACCTTGACAGATGCAACATCTACCTAATGTCTTTAATCAACCCAATTCAATACATCTTTAGGGGACACAGCATTGTGCAAAGTAATGTGGAATTATGATATGATACACTCTTGCCCTTTAGTTGTTCAGTCCGGTAAGGAAAATGGGAAGAAATATAAATAATTATATATTTATCATACTTAAAATTATATTCATCAAAGAGAAATGAAAAATATTAAAATAGGATGACTGGTAAACTCATGGAGGGCAGACAGTCTTTAAATTAGCTCTTTTCCCCATTTTTTACTAAAGGAACTTTTCAAAGGAAAGTGAATGGGTTGATATATATCTGCCTTACCCTCTGTCAAAATTGGGTTAGGATAATTACCTTAATAAACATAGTTCTGGTCCTGGGACTCATTCCACAGCTATATCATATACATATACACACATATATATGTGTGTGTGTGTATATATATGTGTGTGTGTATATATACGTGTGTGTATATATATACATATAGATATTTCAAGATGTTTGATAGTTGATATGTGCCAATAAGATGTATAGCAGAGTCCTAGATCCTTTAGTATTAATGAATGCATAAATGTTATCTCAAAAAGCAGTGAATACCAGGCGTTCAAGAATTTACAGACTTAGAGACATCCCAGGATAGAGGGAAAGGAAAAAATTTTCCTGACTCTATTCTTTTTTTGTCTACCCTCCTTAGCTTTGTCATGTGAGAGGTTATGGTATTTTGGCAGGAGAAAAGTGGAATTTGTAAACCAGGATTTTTAAAAATTATATAATAGGCAGTTAACACTTACCAGTTAAGAGTATGGATTTTGGAGCCAGGCCAACTGCTTCGGTTCAAATTTTGACTCTGCTACTTCTTTAAGCAAGCTGTTTAGCCTCTCTGTCCTCAGCTATGCAATCTATACAATGAGGATAATAGCAGTCCTTATTTCATAGGATCACAAAGAAAATTAGATGAATTAAGGTGAGCAGAGAACTTGCATATAGTACATGCTATTTAAGTATTAACTACTGTATTTTCTGCACTTATAAAATCATTATGAAAACCTTTCTCTGAATTAGGTTTAGCCTGGCATGTGGGTTGACTTCTTTAGTACTAAGAATTCTGGCCGGGCGCAGTGGCTCACGCCTGTAATCCCAGCACTTTGGGAGGCCGAGGCGGGTGGATCATGAAGTCAGGAGATCGAGACCATCCTGGCTAACACAGTGAAACCCTGTCTCGACTAAAAATACAAAGAATTAGCCGGGCATGGTGGCAGGTGCCTGTAGTCCCAGCTACTCGGGAGGCTGAGGCAGGAGAATGGCATGAACCCGGGAGGTGGAGCTTGCAGTGAGTGGAGATCGCACCACTGCACTCCAGCCTGGGCGACAGAGCGAGACTCTGTCTCACAAAAAAAAAAAAAAAAGAAAAGAAATTCCATGTGGCCAGTCTCTTGAAATTCTGCCAAATATCTCTGTCTTAATTTAATTTTCCCAAGATGAGTCCTGATTGGATATAACACTATGAAACATAGCAAAATTTAATATTAACTTATAAGTTCTTTAAATAATAAGTTATACAGGGCTCAAAGAAGGAAGAGATTGTGCCAATTTGGAAAAGGTTAGTAGATGCTTTATGAAGGTTAATATTTGAGATCAGACATTTAAAAATCAGTAGGACTTAGAGGGGGGAAGAAAAAGTACATCTCTGTCCTCTTAGGAAATCATTTTTAGTTACCAGATTGTGCTTGTCTTTTGTTTATAACAGGGTACACTTTGCAAAAGCACTTAATCTTCCCAAGGCCAACACTAATAGGCTCTAATGTTGTCTATTCTGGAAAAAAAAAAGAAAGAAAGAAAGCCAAATAAAGGTTATATAACCATGTTACAAATTTTAATGCTTTGTGTGCCATTTTGCCAGAATTTTATTGAAGACTATAAGGTCACAATAGGTAGTACCAACTTGAGTGTGTGTGTATGTGTGTGTTTGTGTAATCTACATGCCAGTCCTTCTCTCCCTGCTTCTAAGTGGTATTCTTCTAGCATATTTGGGGGAAAGGAGGGTATGGCTCTTGCCTGTTCTGAGTCAGTTTCACACCACAGCTGCTTCTCTCTGCCTCTGTTGGCAACTCTGTGGGCCATCATTCACTTTACTGCTAGCCACTGCCAGGACACACGGCCTGCTGCTAGGACACATGGCCTGCTGCTCTCTTGAAAGGATGTTGCTAACCCCTGTGGGTGTCAGCAAAGGAGTGAGTATGGGACTGGTGATTTTACTACCCTGACTCTTTATTTCCCCCATTCCCACCCCAGAAGGTTGTTCTGGCAAATTAAATTCATACTGAAGATCTAGAGTCAGAGGGAGTTTTCTTCATAACAACACAACTCGTAATGAGTATTAGATGTCTTTGGTCTTAAGTGTCTTCTGGATATCACACCACTAGAAATTCTTATCCATCTATCTTATTGCCAGACTTCCCTCTCCTTCTCCTCCCCAAACCCTCTAACCTTCCTGATTAACCCCAGTATAAAATCTTTGTTTATTATTATGCAGATCAGTATATCCATCTTTTTGTTTCATCATCCTCTTTAAACACGTGGCCTCAGGGTCTCTCTTTCAACTCTCAAGCAGCTCAGCAAGGTATTTCCCTAAACAAAAACATTTTCCTCCCTAAGACAACTCCAGTGCCAGGTGCTCAAAGGTAAACATGATGAAATGGAGAGGAGTCCTCACAGAGCAAACCTATAGTTGAATATAAAAGGATCAGCCCAGATAGTTATTCCTCCACTGACATGCTAGCAATGCTACAGATAGTAGCAAAGCTACAGATAATAGCAAAGCAAAAGACCATCTTTACTTAGTCAAATTAAATACTAGATTACTTAAGTTGGGTCCCCTAGAAAGAGAGCTGAGATGGGAACTACTGAGCAAATTTGAATATCCTCAAGTGAAATCTGCAGAGGAATGCGGAAAGAAGCATGGGGGCAGGGAAAAAAACACTCAAAGGTGTGGTTTTTGTCTAAATCTAGCTTTTGTCTGACCTCACAGGGAACTCTGGACAACAGTAACACCACAGGGTTATCTTAACTGGAGACAAGAGGGCCAGACTATTGTACTCACATGTCAGTCAGACGTTGACTGGGAGGAACCCTGAGGGGAGGCTGTAATTTCTCAAGCAAGCCCAGGTGAAGTGGCTCTTGTTGGCACCGGGCAATTCTCAGGAGAAGGGTACACCTGTGAGCTGTTATCGACTAACATGCAAAGCAGCCGGAGGAGGTCCTGATGCAGCCTAATGAAGAGAATGGGTGAGGAGCAATGGTAACATCTACTACAGTGCCCAACACCTCACAGCAGAACCTCCTGTCTCAGTGCCCAGGTCTGGAGCTGACAGGTAGCTTTGGAACTGGTCAGACTCAGGAAGAGGTCAAACATACACCAAACTACATTCAGCCAAAGTAATTTTCTGCATTTTTCTTTTCGTACCCCAAATTAAAATTTCTACTCCCTTTGTATTTTTATGTTTCACATTTTTACTTTATTATGACTCGCTATCCATAAACATTTACCATTCTCAACTTATGAGTATTGTTTGATTCCACAATAGGTACAACCACAGCTGGATCTAGAGAAAGGCTAACATAACTAACATAACTAGATACATGTGTGAGGCTGACATATGATCAGAGCATTCCTGGGCTTCTGTTGATTGGATTGCTTATTGACAGATTAAATCAAATCTTATAGCTGGAGAGGCACAGATCCACAAAACAACTGACTGCTGTTGCAAAAGAAGTAGATGTAGTGTTCATTTAATATTTTATATGCAGTTTTCCTCTAAGCAAATATTTGAAAACGTTCTATTCGTCTGATAATTGCAGATAATATAACCCAAAACACAATGATTCTCTATAACAAAAAAGAATGAAAAAATAATATGCACCTTTATACTGTATAGTATTGGAGCCAAGATTTGCCAGTTGCAAAGAACACTCAAACTAATTCTATTAATGAAATAAGTTAATTTCAAGGACACAGTAACTTCACAGACTCCGAGGACAGGGAATGACCCTGAGAGGTGAAATAGTTCTCAGCAATGGTATGGTATCCTTCACCCTAATCTATTTACAGCCTTGTCCTATTGCCATAATCTCTCAGCCATCTTTCTTTACTTTCTCACTTATACATAGCTATCAGACCCAATTGTACATTAAACTCTAAAGACTGAAACTTCTCTCTAGATCCTTTGGTTCAAATCCTGATTGGGTGACCAGTAAATTCTGCACAGAATGGGAGGAGTCCTGTCACCTGCTGTCTGCTCAGCAGGGCTAGAACCAGAACGTTTAAACCAGAAAATTAAATTGGGTATGATGGATCCATCAATGTATCCATACATTGGTACATAGAGTTTACACAAACCATACATGTTCACTTCTAGTAACTGGATATTCCATGTTCATCCTGTTAAGGCCAAGGGAGAGTTTATTTTGGTATAGCCTGGGGCCTGGAGACTAATAAGGCCGTTGAACAAATAGGTCTACTTAATTCTTCTAGGATCCGTTCTTAGATGACTATACTAATTCTAAGGGTGGAGTAAACCAGACAATAAGGAGGACACCTGGAAGACGTTTTAGCTTTGGACTATGTTCAATAACCCAGGTGGGGTAAGAAAGCTGGGGGCGGATGGAGACCATAATTTTCTCCACAAATAATTTTGTTTTAGGACACATAGGTTGAAACTAAGATGGCAGATTCTGCTCTAATCAGCCCTTCTTAGTTTCATCCAGCTCTCTGAAGCTCCAAGACGGTATCTGTCTCATAGGCTAGTCTTAGGCCTTTGAGGAACAATGTTCAGCATTATACACAGCATGATTAGAGAAGCGTTCGGATGGGCGTGACTACTCCAAAAGGCCTCTTGCAAAAAGCCAACAGCAATGTCTGAAATTTTATCATTAAGGATTCACCCATGCCCAGATGGGTTTCTAAATACTATTCCTCATTAAAGTAATAACATACCTTGGAAAATGGCTGACTCCAGGGCAGGAGCAGAGAAAGTTTAAGGCAAAACTGGACATCTTCTCACAAAGCAAAGTAGTCCTCAGAACTGATTAGGTCATATCAAAGGGAGATAGGAGCTGGCTTGCACTGGCCATATTTGGCATTAATTATAATTTATTCACTAAATTTAATTTAAGCATCAAAGAGAATAATGGCAATAATTGATTATAACATCTAAAAGTCTATAGTTAAGAGAGAAAAAAGCTCATCTTTATTTTTTAATGCAGCTTATAAATATAGATTAAATGATAGAAGGAAAAAAATCACCATTTTGTAACTCAATTCCTAATATTGTAATTGGCTGAAAACAAAATCCTCAATGGGTTCCTAAACCACCACGTGAAAAGACATTGTGAAAACTCAATACCAAAATATGACCTCATTGATTGCTTACTTAAAATGGAAATGTCTGACAGTCAACCCCAAATCAAGTGATCAAACATATTATTATTATTCAAACTTATTATTATCAATAATGAGGCAACCTAACATTATATGCATCTTGATGTGATGCATTATGAAATATGGAAATATTTTATCCAAAATGTTTAGCTGAGATTGATCAAGCCTGTAGATCTAACTGAAAGCTTACAAGAAACAGAGAGAAGATAACAAGTTTAATTATACCGTGAGGAATCTTCTATAAATCAGCTAGCTTGATTTCTTCAATAAACCTTTAAAAAAAGTCACAAAAAAGTGAAAAAAAAGAAAAAAAGAAGGATTCTTCTGAGTTAAAAACAATGAGGAACATATCAAACAAATGAAATGTGTAATCCTTGACTAATCCTGAATTTTTAAAAATGCCTATAAAAGTCATAGTTGGAAACATTGGGGAATATATAATAGATACTAGATGACATTATGGCATTATTATCAACTTTCCTAGGAATTGTGCCTATTGTGGGATGATACTTCGTTATCAGGTGATTCATACTGAAGTATTTAGGTATACATATCATAATGTTTGAATTTATTTTCTTATGGTTCAGGAAGAAACCATACATATATATACACACACAGAGACAGTGAGATAAAACAAATGTGGCAAAGTATTAACAATTGACGAACCAGACAAAGGGTATGCAGAATATTCATTGTACCATTCTTTCAACTTTTCTATAGTTTTGAAATTTTAAAAAATAAGAAATTTGGTAAAATAATAGAGGTAAGCATTTTTAAATGTAACTTGGAGTGAAAATCTCCATGGCACTCTAGCCATGTGGCAAAGAGGGAAAAAGCATTTTCAGGAGAGGAATACAAGCAGGCTGTGGAGCAATCACTAGCTAGAGAGACTAGCATGACTAAAAGGAAGCCAAATGCTAATATTCAAGACAATGGGAAAAGGCCTCAAAGGCATTTCAGGGTTCTTCAAAACATCCCCTCCCATTACAGGCCTAGAGGCCTGAGAGGAAAGAATGGTTTCATGGTCCAGACCCAGGGCACTGCTGCCCTGCTAAGCCTCAGGACACTGTTCCCTGCATCCTGACAGCTCTGGTTCCAGCCTCAGTTCAAAGTACCCCAGGTATAGCTCACACTGCTACATCAGAGGGCACAAGCCATAAGCCTTGGGAGCTTCCACGTAGTGTTAAGCCTGCAGGTTCACCAAATGCAAGAGTAAAAGATGCTTGTCAGCTTCCACCTAGATTTCAAAGAATGTATGGGAAAGCCTGGTGCCCAGGGAGAAGCCTGACACAGGGATGGAGCCTCTCAGAGAGACTCTACTAGGGAAGTGCCAAGGGGAAATGTGGGTTTGAAGCCCCCATACAGAATCTCCAACAGGGCACTGTCTAGTGGAGCTGTCAGAAGGGAGCCACCACCCTTTCTATACTGGGATGCAAGAACGGTAAGGCCACCAGCAGCTTGTACCCTGTATTAGTTCAGGGTTCTCTAGAGGGACAGAACTAATAGGACAGGTGTACATATGAAGGAGAGTTTATTAAAGGAGTATTGACTCACACAATCACAAGGTGAAGTCCCAGAGTAGGCCGTCTGCAAGCTGAAGAGCAAGGAAGCCAGTCCAAGTCCCAAAACCTCAAAAGTAGAGAAGCTGACAGTGCAGCCTCCAGTCTGTGGCCAAAGGCCCGAGAGCCGCTGGCAAATCACTGGCATCAGTCCAAGGGTCCAAAAGCTGAAGAACTTGAAGTCTGATGTTCAAGAGCAGGAAGCATCCAGCATGGGAGAAAGATGAGGCTGGAAAACTCGACAGGTCTGCTCTTTCCAACTTCTCCCTGCTTTATTCTAGCCCTGCTGGCAGCTAATTAGATGCTGAGGGTGGACCTGCCTTTCCCAGTCCACCAACTCAAATGTTAATCTCCTTTGGCAACACCCTGACAGACACACTCAGGAACAATACTTTGCATCCTTCAATCCAATCAAGTTTACACTCAGTATTAACCATCAGACACCCTAAGCCTGAAAAAGCCATAGCCACTCAACTCAAACTTGTGAAAGCAACCTTGCAGGCCACACCCTGCAAAGACATAGGGGTGGAGTTGTCCAAGGCCTTGAGAGCCCATCCCTTGCACTAGTATGCCCTGGATGAGGGGCATGGACTCAAAGGAGATTTTTTTGGAGCTGCGAGATTTAATAACTACCCTCCTGGGTTTCAGACTTGCATGGGACCAGTTGTTCCTTTCTTTTGGCAAATTTCTCCCTTTTGGAATGGGAATGTTTACCCAGTGCCTATGCCACTATTGCATCTTGGAAGTAAATAGTTTGTTTTTGATCTTATAGGCTCATAGGTTGAAGGAATGTGCCTGGAGCCTCAGGTGAGATTTTGGAGTTTTGAGTTAATGCTGAAACGAGTTAAGACTTTGGGGGACTATTGAGAAGGGATAATTTTGCAATGTGAGAAGGACATGAAATTTGGGCATTCAGAGGAAGAATGATATGGTTTAGATGTGTGTCCTTTCCAAATTTTATGTTGAAATGTGATTCCTCAGTGTTGGAGGTGTGGCCTACTGGGATATGTGTGTCCATGGGGCAGATCCCTCATGAATGGCTTAGCGCCATCCCCTTGGTAATGAGTGAGTTCTCACTCTGATAATTCACAAGGAGAGCTGGGTGTTTAAAAGAGCCTGGCACCTCCTTCTGTCTGTCTTGCTCACACTCTCAGCATGTGATATGCTGGCTCCCCTTCATCTTCTGCTGTGAGTATGAGCTTTCTGAAGCCCTCACCAGAAGTAAATGCTGGTGCCATGCTTCCTGTACAGCTTACAGAATTGTGAGCCAAATAAATCTCTTTTTGTTATAAATTATCCAGTTTCAGGTATTCCTTTATATTAGCAACACAAATGGACTAACACAGTCTTATAAAACATTTTTAAAATTCTTTGTAGAAGTGAGATCTCACTATATTGCCCAAGCTGGTCTCAAACTCCTGGCCTCGAGTGATCCTCTCACCTCATTCTCCCAAAGCACCAGGATTACAGGCATGAACCACCATGCTCAGCCCACATAAGGTATTTTTAAATATGGATTTTTTTAATCAGTAAATTGAAGTGTAAATGTATGTTTATTATTTTAAGAGTAAAATCCTTCAATACTTAAAATAATTAATTTTCCTAAGCATGATGATTTTAAAATACGTCAACAAATTATTTGCCACTCCTCCAAATGGGGACCAATTTTAGTGACTCATTTCTAACAAATAGAAAAGTGATGCCATGTGACTTCTGAAGCTAACTCATGAAAAGAATAACTTTCACCTGACTCCCTCTCCTAGTCTTCAAGTGACAATAGCATAGCCCAGCACAACATCCTAACCACAGCCTTATAAGAAATCCTAAGCTAGAACCCCCCCGGTAAGCTATTTCTGAAATTCTGACCCATAGAAAGATAAGTACAATAAATTTTACTATCATTTGAAGCTACTATGATTTAAGATAATTTGTTACACAGCAATAGATTAATAAACTGCATTAAGATAACATGCCCATTTGACAGTGTGCTTTAAAAACCTATTTAAAATGCCTACTTTTTGACACAAAAATTCCACTTTTCAGAATTTGTCCTAAGAAAAAAATCAGACATGTATACAAAGATATATATAGAATAATATTTGTTCCAGCATCACTTGTAATAGTAAAGTAGAAAAGCAATCTAAATTTCCAATAATAGAGAACCAATTGTATAAACTATGACACATCCAGGCAATGAAATAGAATGTAGCTACTGAAAGTAGGTAACTATCCTTGGCTGTCTATTTATATTTAAAAGTAAGGCATTAAAAAGCTGATTATGGTGGATTATGCCTGTAATCTCAGCACTTTGGGAAGCTGAGGTAGGAGGATCACTGGGGGTCAGAAGTTTGAGACCAGCCTGGTCAACATAGTGAGAACCCCTCCGTGTTAGTCCATTTTCACATTGCTGATAAAAACATACCTGAGACTGAGCAATTTACAAAAGAAAGAAGTTTATTGGACTTACAGTTCCACATGGCTGGGGAGGCCTCATAATCATGGTGTAAGGTGAAAGGCAAGGAGGAGCAAGTCACATCTTAGATGGATGGCAGAAGGCAAAGAGAGAGCTTGTGCAGGGAAACTCCCATTTTTAGAACCATGGTATCTCGTGAGATTCATTCACTATCATGATAACAGTGCGGGAAAGACCCGCCCCCATAATTCAATCACCTCCCACTGGATTCCTCCCATGACATGTGGGAATTGTGGGAGTTACAATTCAAGATGAGATTTGGGTGGGGACACAGCCAAACCACATCACTCTCTCTACCAAAAATACAAATTTAGTTGAGTACAGTGGTACATACCTGTAGTCCCAGTTTCTTGGGAGGCTGAAGTGGGAGGATTGCTTCATCCTGGGAGGTTGAGGCTGCAGTTAGCTGATTGTGTCACTGCACTCCAGCCTGGATGACAAAGTGAGCCCCTGTCAAAAAAAAAAAAAAAAAAAAAGCTGTTTAGCAGCTCTGTATTGGTAGGAGAGCTTACTAACTTGGAGAGTTCTGACGAACCCTATCTATTTCATTAGTCCTCTCCCAACTATCACTAATCAGACCTTTTTCCTAAGGCTGATGTGTTTCTTGCAGAGAAGAATACTCCAAACTTCTACCTTGTGGGAATAATTCTGGCTGTCAGCATGCTAGAACCTTGGGGATAAGGCAGCTGAAAATCTAACCATTTAGTTTGTATTAATTTCCACCCTCATTTGTACCCACAGACCTCAGATACCAAGTCTAGTCTTAGAGGCGGGGCCTAGGGAGATGTGTTTGAATCATGGGTACAGATCCTTCATGAATGGCTTAGCACCATCCCATTGGTGATGAGTGAGTTGAGTTCATGCAAAATCTGGTTGTTTAAAAATGTGTGGCACCTTCCTCCTAAGCCCCCAACCATATGACATTGCCTGCCCTCTTCTTCCATGATTGTAAGCTTCCTGGGGCTCTCGCCAGAAGCAGATGCTGAAGCCATGCTTGTACAGCCTGAAGAATTGTGAACCAATTAAACCTCTTTTCCTTATAAATTATCCTGCCTCAGATATTTCTCTATAGCAATGCAAAAATGGATAAAGGCAATGGGCATGGTAGATTATTACATTAATGGCCTTCAGTGAATCATACCTTTGTATGGATGAGCTTGCTGTCTTGGAATCCAGCTCATATGATTATATTGAAAGTCCAAGCTGATTACTGAATGATGAGTGAGCACATGCAGAAATAGAAACCACATAGAGAAAGAGGCCCAGCCATCCTTCAATCATCCCTAACTGAATGTAGCCTCAAGAGTAGTGTCAGATGAGAACAATAAAAGAAACACTCAGCCAACATATAGGATTGTGAAAAATAATAAATCTGCTGTTTTACGATGCAGCTTTGGGGTGCTCTGTTGCACAGAAATAGATATGTGATGCAGTGTGGGAAGAGGCAGTGAGCTTTGCAGAGTTGGGAAGGTGATCTGGGACTAAACTGTATGACCTTAAGACTTTAAACCTATCTTCTTCAGCCCACTCAGCTCAACAATACCGCCTTCAAAGATACCTTGAATTCCCAATTTTGGGGCCTTTTCAGGAATCTGTGAATTAGATTGCTAAACATTAACTTAAATGTGCAAGTCCATTTTACCATGTAAGGTAACATATTCACAAGTTCCAATGAATACGATATAGACAATTTGGGGGAGTAATTTTATATTTCTTTCTTCACTTAGACTATCTTCTATGTCATTTATTAGAGATTTAAGATTTGCCCCAAAGAAATCTTATATATTCATGCATAAATTAATTCTTGTTTGCAGGCTTGCATATTCATATGTAAGTTAATTCTTGTTAATGGTATCTAGTTTCTTATGGACTATGATTTTTTTAATGCTCCTCTTGTATACAACAAACTTGCTGAATGCCTCTGTTTGTTCAGAGAGTTCTATTGATTCTGTGGGGTTTTTTCTAGGTAAGTGATCATCCTGTGCAAATAATTATTCTACGCAAATAATCTTTTCCCTTCTGTGATAGTCATTAGTGCTATTCACCAAATATTTCCACTTCTTCCTCCATCCAGATACATAGTAGGATCGTACTTCCCTTCTGTGTTTGTTTTCTATTGCTGTTATAACAAATTACTGCAAACAGTGGCTTCAAACAACTCAAATTTATGATGTCTAGTTCTCTAGGTCAGAAGCCTAACACAGCTGTCATTGTGCTAAAATCAAGGTGTCGGCAGGGCTGCATTCCTTTTGAAGTCTCTAGGGAAGTGTCTTAGTCTGTTCCTGCTGCTATAACAAAATACCACAGACTGAGTAATTTATAAGTGATAGAAATGTATTCCTCACAGTTCTGGAGGCTGGAAAGTCCAAGATCAGAGTATCAGTAGATTCAATATCTAGTATAGGCTCACTCTCTGTTGCCAACATGGCATCTCGTATCTTCTGAAGGGTATAAATGCTGTGACCTCACATGGCAGACAAGAAAAAAGGTACAAATACTGTATCTTCGTGTGGCAGAAGAGATGGAAAGGATAAGCATCTCTCTGAAGCCTCTTTTATAACAGTATTAATCTCTTTCATGAAAACAGAATCCTCAAGGCTAAATCACCTCCCAAATTCCCCACTTCTTAATACCATCACCTTGGGATTTAAGTTCCAACCTATAAATTTTGCAGGGGCAGAGTTATAGCAAGGAAGAAACCATTCCCTTTTTTCTTTTTCCAACTTCTGGAGGCTACCCACATTCCTTGACTTCTTAATACCATCACCTTGGGATTTAAGTTCCAACTATAAATCTTGGAGGGACAGATTCATAGCAAGGAAGAAACCATTTCCTTTTTTTTCCAGCTTCTGGAGGCCACCTACATTCCTTGACACATGGCCTCCTCCCTCTACCTTCAAAGCCAACATTATAGCATCTCTCTGACCCTGCTTCCATTACCACATCTCTGTGTCTGACTCTCTTCTGCCTCCCTCTTCTACTTAATAGGACCTCTAGAATTATATTGGGCTCACTGGAATAATCCAGGATAATGTTGCTATTAAAGTCACCTGATCAGCAACTTTAATTCTATCTGTGACATTAAATCCCATTTTCAATATAACCTAACATTGTCACAGGTTCCAGGGATGAAGATATGGATATCGTTTTTTTGTTTGTTTGTTTTTGAAATGGAGTTTCACTCTGTTGCCCAGGCTGGAGTGCAATGGCATGATCTTGGCTCACTGCAACCTCCACCTCCCGGGTTTAAGTGATTCTTCTGCCTCAGCCTCCTGAGTAGCTGGGATTACAGGTGCTTGCCACCATGCCTGGCTAAT
This sequence comes from Theropithecus gelada, assembly GCF_003255815.1. Lineage (NCBI taxonomy): Eukaryota > Metazoa > Chordata > Mammalia > Primates > Cercopithecidae > Theropithecus > Theropithecus gelada. The sequence goes on from NC_037673.1 coordinate 61,869,639, forward strand.
TTTTGTATGTTTAGTAGAGATGGGATTTCACCATGTTGGCCAGGCTGGTCTTGAACTCCTGACCTCAGGTGATCCACCCACTTCGGCCTCTATTACAGGCATGAGCCACCACCCCCAGCCAAAGACATGGCTGTCTTATTTTCGTTTCTTTTTTTTCCTTTGTTGTTCTCCATTTGATAGTTTAAATGATTTTTCTTCATCTAATAGCTATACATTATATTTTTTTCATTCGATATTGTCTTTAACTTAACACCCATACTCAGGTTTATTTGCACCTGTTGATTTCTTAAGCTTATCAGTGTTTATAAATTAATTCCAACAAGAAAATTAATTTGACACACTCTTTTTTAATTTTTATGTATTTATGTATTTATTTATTTATTTTGAGATGGAGTCTCTCTCTGTCGCCAGGCTGGAGTGCAGTGGCATGACCTTGGCTCACTGCAATCTCTGCCTCCCGCATTCAAGCGATTCCTCTGCCTCAGTCTCCTGAGTAGCTGAGACTACTGGTGCATACCACCATGCCCGGCTAATTTTCTTGTATTTTAGTTGAGACGGGGTTTCACTATGTTGGCCAGGATGGTCTTGATCTCCTGACCTTGTGATCTGCCCACCTCGGCCTCCCAAAGTGCTGGGAGTACAGGCGTGAGCCACCATGCCTGGCCCACACACTCTTATGTGCTTGTAGTACTCTCCACCTCATAGCCCACTTATCATGTTGCTAATATCTAGAATTTTAATTTTTCTTTATTATGAATATGATTTTTAAAATTTCTTTAGTTCTGGTTTTTAAAAATAAAAAATAGGCCTTAATAAGTTATCTGACCACCCATGCTTCCCATATCTCTTGCCCTAGATTCTAGACTTTTTGCTCTTTCTCCACAAGTGTTTTCAGTAAAAACCTTTTTGTGGTATACCTTCGGAGGCTGTACAACATGAGAATATTTTTCTTATATTTTCAAATTTGATTGACAATTTGGCTGAATTTAACATTGTAGTTTTGAAATTATTTTTACTATCTTAAAAATATTACTTTATTGCCATTTTTGATCTCATGTTGCTTATTTTAAAAATCTGATGTGTTATTTTTATTCCTTTCTGTTGATCTATTCTTTGCTTTTATAGTTTTTGTCTTTGATATTCTTAAACTTCATTATCATATCTGGATATTTCTTTATTTCTCTTTTCCATCTGAAGTCTTTCATCTTTTTAAAAACTTTATCCAAAATCATTTCTTAAATATTTCTCCTCTTCATCTTTATTGTTTTCTCCTTTGGGGTCTCCCATTATCTGAATGTTGGGTTCCTGCTCTTCTAAATGGCTCAGTTTCCTTTTCTGTTTTATTTTTTATCATTTCTTGCTGCTTTCTGGAAGAGTTCTTCTGATTTTTTACTTCCGTATCTTGCTCCTTAGCAATCTATCCCTGTATCTATCACATACTATATTAAATTCTCAATATTTCTGTTTTAATATTTCTAACTCAGATGATAAGTAATGTTCAGTTTATGGGATTTTTTTTTTTTTTTTTTTTTTGAGACAGTCGAATTATTCAGCTGTTAGCTATTTTGGCCTTTGAGCTTATGTTCCCCTGAAGGTATCAGCTATTCTCTCCAGTAATATGCACCAGAGAACACCCAAAGTCTATGTCAGTCCAGGTGTGTTTAAGGATAAGAGAGAAGATAAGTCAAGGATGCAGAGCCTCGGGCACAAATGAACCGCTGCTGATCTCCTGCTGCTACTCCCAGTCTTTCCCTTTGACCCTTAGGGAAGAGTAGCATTTGGAATAGACTAGGTTGAAATCCTAGGCCTAAGGGTTTCAAAGCGTAAGGCTGAAAGACTGACACTGGTCTGTTTTCATGAACACCCTTCCCCAGCAAGACTTTAATGCTGCTCTGATTTTGCCTTCAGGGCTCTAGTGTCAGAGGTGAAAGGGCAGATAATGATTGTTTGAAGACAAACCAAAACAGAGACACTGCAGAATTTATAAAACTTTCTTCTACCTATCCTCTCTTTGCCAAAGACAGCCACTCTCCACACCAGATTGCACCATCCAACCCCTCATAATGTTTAGGACAGATTTAATCTTCCCAGATATTTTTCACTGATGGTTATTGGTACTGGTTTCTGGAATCCATGCCTCCTTGTAACATTTACAGTTATTTCAGCGTTGCTGTTGGGTAGAGTCTACAACCCAGGCTAGTCTGTCATCTTGGCAGAAAGCAGACACAGGACATTTTTCTAGCTTTTCTATCCACAGTGCCATCATAGGGTTCAAAAATATTGAAGTCATTTTTGCAGTCACTAGAATGTATCATAGTATCCACTATTTTGTATTCTTACCAGCCATTTGTGTAATCATATATTTCACTAATTCAATAGAAAGAAAAAGTGTACCTCACTGGTTGATTTGCCTTTCTTTGTTCTCTAATGAGACTGAAGTATTTTCCCATGTTTACTAAGCAACTGGCTTAATGCTGATGAGAATTGACTATTTATGGCATTTGCCCATTAGCTATTTAAAGTTTAGCAATTTTTCTCATTTATTTGATCTTCTGTAATTTATTTTGATTTAAATTTTATTCATTTATTTTGATTGGTACTGAGGATTTTCTTGTAAAATGCATTAGAAAAGGTCTTTATATATGATAAGAGCAATAATAAAAGATCTGGTGATGCCACAGTGAAAGGATTCTCCTCCAGGAGCTCTCTATAAAATAGAGACTTTAACTCTTTTTTGTTTCTATGTGCAAATTTTGTTATTTGTAGGCATTCAAATCTGTTGGTACGTTCCATTATTATTTTATCTATTGTTCCTAAGCTTGTAATTTATAAAAATATCTTTTCATAGTCTGCAAGCTGTTAAATTATATTTTATTCTGATTTGTAAGCTTTAGTATTCTATTAGTCAATCTTTTACTCTATCTGAAATGAATTTAAGGGATGAGAAAAAAGTTTAAAACACAAAAATTACAAATTGACTTTCCAAATGGACCTTGTCTGTACCTTTTATCCAGCTAAATTATTACCACAGTGGATGGCAAAAGGCCATGAATACGGGAATTGCAAGGAAGATAAATACTCTGTAGTCAAAAAAAAAAAAAAAAAAAAAAGATTGCTCAGCCAAAAGAGAATAATGACAGAGAGGAAACTCATAAAGTGTTCTTATAGAGACTGTTTTGGTTTTATTTTGCTGTTCTGATAGCTTGATTGTGGGGAAAGGGGAGCAAAGGGAAATGGAAAAGGCTAGCTTATTTTAACTCTTTATCTTTTTGCAAAATTGCCTGAATAATACAAGAGCGAGCTTGAATTGCTACAGCTGGTGCCGCTTAGCCTGGATCACATGGAGTTTCAGGAATGAGCTGAACTATGACTATTATACTTTGCTGAGCTGATTATCCTTTTGTTTCCTGAATAAACTCAATACCTATGATTCACTTCTTCATTTCTTTTCCAGTTTCCTTTGATTCAAATATGAACAAATATATAATGTATACACTCTTATGCTTTGATGACCATATTGTTAACAGATCATAGCTCCATTCTCCTTACTGAAACCTGTCAGTCACCCCAAACGCTTATCTTTGGCTTCTGGGCAGCCTTTGTAGAACAAGAAAAAAAAATTATGTTGTCCTTTTTTGCTAATTATCTGGAAAAATAAGATACCTAGACGACAAAAATGTTCCCAGTACCCTTCCTGTGTGCATTCTCCCTGTGGAAATAATTTGCTTGATTGAATTTATATAGATCTTGCCTTCATCCTGGTGGAAAGTATTTATTAAGCTGCTTTCAGACTTTATGCCTGGATAATTCTGTTGCTTGCACATTGGTTGTCAAATAACATGAACTAAGTCAGTTTCCTTCTTTGTACCTTAATGTTCTCATTTGAAATAACATGTTGCTCCTATTTGAGAGTTAAATTACTGAAATATATTTGTATAAATGTTTGAGTATCATAGTTAAAATTCTTAACTGCAAAGGAGAGGTTAGAAAAGAAATAAGAGGAAACGTAGTTTTAACCTATCTCTCCCAACGGGTAACAAAGTGATCTTATCTGGTCTTTGCTTTAAATGCATTTTTGTTGTTATGTTTAAGACCACAGTGTCTAACATATATAAATATTTCTTAAATAAATGAATGAATAAAATTTAGCAATTCAAATCCTATATTCCAAAATTAACTTAAGAATGTATGATAGCCTAAAATTAACCCATTACAGAAACTAATTTGAAGAAAGTACATTAAATCATTAGACAGACAAGTCCATGCTTCATTTGAAAAAAATATATAATACTATTTTGCAACTTTAAAAGCTAATACTATGAGAAGGCAATTAAGAACAGCTCTGTGGTACTTTGATTTATTTTAGACTGTTTTCTTATTCCGTTAGAAACAGTGGATTAATATTCACTGTTGGATGTGTGTAATTCAGATTAAATGAAGGAAAACAACACACTTTCATATTTCAAATTCTTTTCACTGTATTGTGAGATCTGGCTTCCATTGGCCTTTACTACCGAGCATCAGAATAGGTACCTTTCTGAGGTGGATGTTACTCAATAGAAGTTGTCATCAAATGATAGTTTCCTGAGTTGGAGTTCTCTTACGAGATTAGCTGTTCTGTTCTTACTCCCATCACCTTCCTGAAGGAATAGGCTCAACGTAGGTAAATTGTCAAGCAGATTCGGAGTACCTGGGAGCCTGGGTGGGGAGAATAGAATTATAAAGAATAAGAATGAACACCAAAAGGATAAGGAGGAACTTAATTTCACCTGACTGTCTTCATTTAATGTTCATTTTTTTGTTAGTCAGTCAAGCAACATTTATTGATCTCTGCTGTGTGCTAGCACTGTGCCAGGTTCCATGACAGCTATGTAGTTGTCATAGATACAGCCTCTTTCTGTTTCAGGGGGTTTATAATCTAGAAAAAGAGACAAAATGAAAACATAATGATAACAAAAGGTAGAATGAGATAAAGGTCATAGGTCTTCACGCATTCATTCATCTTCAAATTCATCTCCTTCTATTTTCTCTTTACTCTAAACAGGCTCTTACCTCCACCAGTCCTCCAAAACCATTTCCATAAAGCTCACTAATGACCAGTTACTAAATCTAATGGCCAGTTCTCAGTCCTTATGTGACCTATTAGCAGCATTTGTCACAACCTATCATTCTCCTGGAATTACTGACTTCCTCTGGCTTCCAGGACAATGCAGTGTCGGGTTTCCTCCTCTCTGATTCTGGTCTGTTTTTATATCCTTTATTGGTTCATCCTCTTCTCTTAGATTTCTTTATGTGAGAGGTCCCGGAACTTGGTCATTGGTCCTCTTCTTTCCTCACCCCCTTGATGATCTCATCTAGGCTTGTTACTCTAAATACTATGTTCATGCTTTTCTTGATGACTCTCAAATTTATCTCAACTTAGGCCTCTTTTCTGAACTTGAAATTCATATGTCCAACTGGGTTCTTCACATCCCCACTTGAATGTCTAATAAACATCGTTTATTCAACATGTCCAAAACTGAACTCCTGATTCCCACTTCCCCCAAAACCATCAGTCCACAACTTTCCTTCTCAGTTTATGTCAACTCTTTTGTTCCATATGCTCATGATAAAAACCTTGGAGTCACCTGTGGTTCCCCTCTTTCTCTCACATCCTATATGCAATCTGTCAGAAAATCTTATTGGCTCTACCTTTTAAAAAATGCAAAATTTGACCAGGAGCAGTGGCTCATGCCTGTAATCCCAGCACTTTGGGAGGCCAAGGCACGCGGATTGCCTGAGGTCAGGAGTTTGAGACCAGCCTGGCTAACGTGGTGAAACCCTGTCTCTACTAAAAATACAAAAATTAGCCAGGTGTGGTGTCACACACCTGTAGGCAGGAGAATCTCTTGAACCCAGGAGGCAGAGGTTGCAGTGAACCATCAGATCACGCCACTGCACTCCAACCTGCATGACAGAGCAAGACTCCATCTCAAAAAAAAAAAAAAAAAAAAAGCAAAATTTGACTACTTCTCAGCATCTCCCCTGCTACCACTCTGGTCCACATACCCTGGTCCTGCCAGATTCCCCTACCTTTTAGCTGTTTTCTGTACTTATACCTTTGACCCTCTCCTTTGGACTCTAGTATCAAGCAAGCTGTAATTCTTTTAAAACATACGTCAGATCTTGTCTTTTTTTATTCAGAGTCCTGAAATTACCTCCCCTTTCACTCCACATAAAAGCCAAAGTCCTTACAAACATCCAGAAGGGCCCCAGATCATGTGACCTCCCCTCCTATTATTCTCTTCCTCGCTCACTTTGCTCTAGGCACACTGTCTGCTGCTGTTTCTCCCAAACACAAAGAATGCTCTTATCTCAGGGCTTTGCACTGGCTGTTCCTCCACATGGAACACTCTCCTTCCAGATGTCCACATGACTGACTCCCTCAGCTCCTTCAAATCTTTGCTGAAATGCCACCATTGCAACGGGACTCACCCTGACCACCTTATTTAATACTGCAAATTGTGCACTTCAGGTTTAATGCTTTTCTTTTGCATTTTTCTACACCACATATGACTTTCTAACATACTATACCATTGATTTATCATCTTTATCATCTGTCTCTCTCTGCTAGAATCTGAACTCCATAAGGGAAAGGATCTTTCTCTTCTTTATTCACTGTTCTCTCAAGCACCTAGAACAGTGCCTGGCACATTACAGGAGCTTAGTAAAATTCATCGAATTGAAATTGAATTCATTCAACATCCAGTTGGCAAATACAAACTTACCATCCACTGTGTGCCAGGTTCTAGGCTAGAGGCTTAATATTCAGCAGTGAATAAGATGGACTTGTCCTTACGTTTATGGAATTCAGAGATGATCAGGGATCATAGCCTCTGAGCAAGTAATTGAATGTGGTGACTGCTTTGACCGAGGAGTACAGAGCGTCATTGGAGACACACATCAGGAATCTCACTGAAGTCTGGGAGTCAGCAAAGGCCTCCATAGGGAAAATATCTAAGTTCAAACTTGAATATAATATGAGTGGAAGTAGGGAGGGCAAGGAGAGAGTTCTAGACTGAAGAAACAGGTTGGAATTGTACCAATGAAGCATGTACAGAAGAAATAGTTTTTTTATGACTGGGGTGAGGGAGGTAGGCAGCATAGATGAAATCACATTTTAAAAGTCAATTGAATTCACCAAGAAAAATGGTAGAGATTAATAAGAGTGTGGAGGTGAAAAATGAAGGGACCAGTTTCAACTTAAAATTAAGAGGCAGGAAAATGAAGTTTATATGCATCAGTTTGCCTGCAGTATAGAGTTGAGTTCTTAATGGAAGCACTGAGAGAGGAAAGGCAGATTGAAACAGAAGGTAGTGAGGAAGTCCTGGAAGTTTTTGCGAAGAATCGTAATGTGATCTGAACTTCACTTTAGGAGGATTTCATTTAGGCCGGGTGTGGTGACTCATGCCTGTAATCCCAGCACTTCGGGAGGCCAACGTGGGCAGATCACTTGAGGTCAGGAGTTCGTGGCCAGCCTGGCCAACATGGTGAAACTCTGTCTCTACTAAAAATACAAAAATTAGCCGTGTGTGGTGGCAGGCGCCTGTAATCCCAACTACTCAGGAGGCTGAGGCAGGAGAATCATTTGAACCTGGGAGGCAGAGGTTGCAGTGAGCTGGGATTATGCCACTGCACTCCAGACTGGGTGACAGAGCAAGACTCTGTCTCAAAAAAAAAAAAAAAAAAGAAAGATTTCATTTAGTTGCAAGGTACAGACACTGGGAGCAGACGACAGTGGTATAGCAGAATCTCTGAGGAAAGTCACTAAAGCTTCTACTTTCTGAATTTTCTACTTTGAAGGCTCCTGGCAAATACATTGTTTCCATTAAGAAGTGAAAGGCAAAAAAATGAAACCAAAACTCACAGGAGATCAAAATAAACACAAAAATTCCAATTTACTTATTTACTGTGAGAAATATCACTGGCACATAGACTGGAAATTCTGTTAATAATATATTCTTTCCATGAATAAAATGGAAAATCATGACAAGAAGCTCTTTTAGAATGTACAAGAGAACCATCATAAGGACTCAAGCTTAGTTCCTCTGATGGATGTAAACTCTTTCTGTAGCCGGGCTCAGAGAAATCAGGGGATTGCCCAGTCAACATGGAATCAGGATGCATTGTTTCTTGGCTTTGGAGCTACTGGCAGACATGAAACTGAGATAGCCTGCTGGCCTGTTTTACAATAGGAATTTAGAGTTTACCAGAGATTCTCAGCCTGGATTAGAATCTCCTGGAGAGTATTTTAAAAATACCAAGGCTGGGTGCCACCCCAGGTGAATTAAATCTGAATTTCTTCAGGTAGAGATCAGGTATTGATATGAGCCAGGTAGTTTTCAAGAGCTCCCCAGCAGAACTATCACTTTGAATTGGTCCAAAGATAAGTCTCGGAAGGGCTCTTATTCAATGGCCTCTGGAACTCTCCCTTTTGAACCTCTAGAGATGACCAGCCCTTGTCAGTTTGACACGACCTTGTTCTATTTTTCATGTTTCTTTGGATAATTTAATGTATTCTAAGAGGCTCCATAGGAGAGGCTTCCCACAGGCCTTGGAGCAATCCTGCTTTTAACCCATGGTGTCTGTCTCTGCTCCTACTCATGAAGTGTGAGCATGACTTTTTTATAATGGACAAGAGTTTCCCTCATTTTGAAGTTCTTGGGGAGATGTGGTATCTCACTGGGAAATGAACTGAAGGGAAATGAGCCTGAGAAAGGCAAGGCTGGCTGGAAACCTACGCTGTAGTTCAGGCACTAGATTGTAAGTAGGATGATAACAGTGGGGCAGAAAGGAAATAGAAGGGGCAGAGAAGGAACAGGGAAAGGAATGGAAGATTAAATTAACTGTATTGGTCCAAATTATTCTTTTAATACTAAAATAAAACATTTTACAGAGAAATAATTGAAGTCATTTGGGGAGGGCAGATTCACAGAGCATCACAACTTTAGAAAATTATGTGGAAATTGATCTGTTACATCATTCAATGATAATCTAACCTAGGGTTTTAATTTATCAGGTGAATAATTGTTTTTCCTAATGTCATTTTGAATATATCACCTTTTTTGGTCCCTGAATTATATATTATATAGCTATTAGACTATTAGGTTACAGAACAGAAGGCTGGGCTATCAATAAATGAATTTGGAAGCCCTGGCAATGACTCTGGATAATGCAGGTTTAGATTACACATACACATACACGCATGCAAGATGTAACTGGATAACCCAATGCTCTATTCGAGATGATTTCTGATCTGGTGGTATGAAACAATTTTGCAGCCCTTGGCTTTTCTTCACATATGCAGGCAAGGAGTTAAAAAACAAATAAATGAAACAAAAAATGTTTTAAAAATTAACCACAAGAATGAGTGTCTCCTAATCTCTTCAACGTTTGTTTTTCAGACAGAGACTATAATTGCTTGATTTATACCAGTATTTCCAGAGATCTTTAGAGGCAACATGTTGTTTACCCAATCCTTTTCATGTTTTTCCCTCTGTGTTCAAGGATATAGCACAATCACTTGACTATGTAAACAGCTACCCTGCTGAGTTAATAATAGCTAGCATGCATATTATTTCATTTTAAAAGTTTCCTCTTTCACTATTTGGATTCAATGACAGTATCTAGATCACAAAATAAACCAAACAAAAGTTTTTAAGAGAGGCAAAATACACTATCTAAAATTTTAGAAAACTGAACATTTGCCCAGTTTTTTTGTTTGTTTGTTTTTTTTTTTTTTTTTTTTTTTTTGAGACGGAGTCTCGCTCTGTCACCCAGACTGGAGTGCAGTGGCCAGATCTCAGCTCACTGCAAGCTCCGCCTCCCAGGTTTACGCCATTCTCCTGCCTCAGCCTCCCGAGTAGCTGGGACTACAGGCGCCCGCCACCTCGCCCGGCTAGTTTTTTGTATTTTTTAGTAGAGACGGGGTTTCACCGTGTTAGCCAGGATGGTCTCGATCTCCTGACCTCGTGATCCGCCCGTCTCGGCCTCCCAAAGTGCTGGGATTACAGGCTTGAGCCACCGCACCCGGCCACATTTGCCCAGTTTTAAACACAGTACCTTGAAATCACTGATTTAAAACATATATATATATATATATATATATTTTTTTTTTTTTTTTACAGTTTATAGGTCTTTACTGAGGGCCCTGAGGATTGTGCCAAAGTTATGCAGCAAGCCTTGGGGACTGAACCTCTTGAAACACAGCATCATCCAATACAAATACTTATGGGGACTGGGCTTTAATCAGTCTCAGTGGGATCTAGAAACAGAGCGCCGGAAGTAGTAGACACTCTTTGGGATGTTCACTTACTCTATCATACCTGCTGTCTCCATTTTCACCAGTCAACTTTTGCTGCAGCAGTGAAGCATTTCCCCAAACCTCCGAGGCTTACAATAATAAACAGATATTTCTGCCTTCCGATATGCGGCATAAATATGACATATCTGGCTTAGGCATGGCTCTGGTTGAGGTCTGTGCTCTGTGTCTCTCATTCTGTGTTTTTCGTACTAAAAGGCAGCGATACAAGGGGATAAGTGGGAACACAGCATGCCTTTTAAAACTTCTGCCCAGAACTGGAACAGTGTTCCTTCCCCCCAAGTCCCATTGGTCAAAGCAAGTCACGTGACCAAACCTAAAGTTAGCGAGATGGCATCATATACGTCTCCCACAGTGAACATGACAAGAGTAGGAAGGAAAGGACAAACTGTGAGAAATAGCATGATTCACCATCCCCTATCTCTAAAAGCTAACAACCCACATTCCCAGGGCTAGGGCTCAGGCAGAAATGTTTATCGGTGCTGTTGGAACATAAGACTCAATTTAAAAAGCCATTATCACGATCATGAAATAATACAGTCTGACCTTACCATTTGAAAATATAAAATGTAAAGAAAACTGGCTTTATCATACTTGCTAGGCAGCCTGTAAAGTGCCCCCCATGAGGCCAGCCTCCAGTTATTTACAACCTGTGCAATCTCTTCTCGTTGAGTGTGGACTGGGCCTAACAACCTCCTTCTAACAAATAGAAGATGACAAAAGAGATGGGATGTCACTCCTGAGAATTAGCTTACAAAAAGACTGTTATTTTCTCTCTTTCTCTTTCTCTCTCACTCCTCTCACTCTGGGGAAAGCAGGAAATTTGCAAAGAAAGCAAAATTTGCCATCACGTGAGAGGCTGAGGTGGCAAAGAACTAATGTCATCAGCTGACAGCCTTGTGAGTGAATTTGGAAGCCCAACATAACCTTGATCTGACTGCAGCCCTGACCAAGATCTTGATTGCAGTCCTTTGAGGGACCCCTGAATCAGAGGCACACGGACAAGCCTTGCCCAGATTCCTGACCCATAGAAAGTGTGAGATAATAAATATTTGTTATGTAGTCATAAATACTATCCCATATGAATAATTAAGTTGGCGAGCCTCGTTGGCGATTTTGTGACTTACTAAACTAAATGTTATTATTACAAAGTGATACTTGAATCTAAAGAAAAAAGAAAAACAATGTATCTATTTATCTATTGATTAACCTGAGTTAAATTACTAAGAATGACATTATTCTGCCTCATAGTTGGACATATCTGGAATAAATTTTATTTGTACTGATTTAATGAAGCAACAATATCTATTTCATAAGAGATAAAAGAATGATGATTAAAGACAAAGCAACAATGATGATGTCAACACTAAGAAAACTGTCCACATTCTGACAATTTAGCTAGAATATGTCACATACAAACTTTCCTTGAGATTTTATTTCTGTCTATGTAAAACTCATTAAATTCTCCAGAAAGTGTGTACATGAAGATTCCAAATCTTTAAGAGTCACTTTTGGCCGGGCGCAGTGGCTCAAGCCTGTAATCCCAGCACTTTGGGAGGCCGAGACGGGCGGATCACGAGGTCAGGAGATCGAGACCATCCTGGCTAACATGGGGAAACCCTGTCTCTACTAAAAAATACAAAAAACTAGCTGGGCGAGGTGGCAGGCGCCTGTAGTCCCAGCTATTCGGGTGGCTGAGGCAGGAAAATGCCGTAAATCTGGGAGGCGGAACTTGCAGTGAGCTGAGATCTGGCCACTGCACTCCAGCCTGGGTGACAGAGCAAGAGTCCGTCTCAAAAAAAAAAAAAAAAAGAGTCACTTTTCAGTTAGCAAACTTATATATTACTATTTAGTTGATAGTTATATTTGTTTTAGGATTGTAGACCAGATTTTCTATAGATTTCTATATTACTTCAGGTTTAGTCACTTGTATAACTAAAAGAGGAATACCTCTTCATGTTTTCTTATTCACTCCTTTATTTCACCCTTTCCTATTCTGGGCTACAGGCTGTGCCTGGCATATTGTTACTATTTGGTAAATGCTTATGGAATGAAGGAAGGGAGAAAAGAAGGAGGGAGCTGAAGTGCAGAGACTGACAGTGTATCAACGTGGTATGCTATATACTATTTTCTCTTTTTGGAAACATACTCCTCAGGTTCATAGACTGTAAAAATTGAACTGTAAACATGAGATTTTTCTGAATAACACTCAACATTCCATTATGTATAGGAGGTCTTAGTGTGTCCCCTTTCTGTACTGAGGATCATGTGTACACTATAAAGTTCATTTAATGAACTACCTCTGACAATTCTCTCCCTGCTTCATGCTACTCTCCTTCTTTTCCCTATTGGCTGTTTCTTGTGGGAGTTGCCTTGGGTGAAATCATGCTTGTAAGAAAGTTAGTTTTCTTTAAAAAACAAAAAAGTTAATGTTCTTAGCAATCAAAACAGCAATAAAAGCAATAGAAGATGTAATTCCTATACAAGGTGTATAAGTTAAACATGCAACTGTAGAGCTTTTAATAGTATTTAGCACTGCTATCATTAACTAGTTTCTGTAAAAGCCAAAAAAGCTGACATATTAGGTAATTTGTGAAGTACTCTATTATCTGATCTCTTTTACCAAGTTACTTTCCATTTCTGTTCAGACTCCATGCCAGGAAAAATAGAGGGTTTTTTTTGTTTTTTGTGGGGTTTTTTTTGGTTTTTTGTTCGTTTGTTTTGTTTGTTTTGTTTTTTGACTAGAATGATTTATCCCAGCCTTATTTACCTTGCAGACTCCAGCTTCTTTTTCAAGGTTCACCTTATGTCAAACCCTGAACCAAAACTGTTCAGGGAGACCCCCAGACTGCTATGCAAATGTGACAGTCTCAGCCAATCCCATGAGGAGCTCTGAAGCAAATATCACTAAGATAATTGATTTTTTGTGTCAGCTTAGTTAGGCCTTGGTATCCAGGTATTTGGTTAAACATTTTTCTAGATGTTTCTGTGAAGGTATTTTTAAAATGAGATTAACACTTCCAACAGCAGACTTTGAGAGTTAAGCAGATTGTTCATAATGTAGGTGAGCTGCATCCCATCAGCTGAAAGCTTTAAGAGAAAAAGATCGGCCTCTCCAAAAGAAGAGGGAATTATGCCAACAGCCTGGAAGGCTGTGGTATTTATTATGGCAGCCTGATATAATTTGGTTGTGTCCTCTCCCAAATCTCATCTTGATGTGTAATTCCCATAATCCCCACGTGTCGTGGGAGGGACCCAGTGGGAGGCAATTTAATCATGGGGACAGTTACTCTCATGTTGTTCTCAAGATAGTGAGTTCTTACGAGATCTGATGGTTTTATAAGGGGCTTTCACCCCTTTTGCTCAGCACTTCTTGTTACTGCCCTGTGAAGAAGAATGTGTTTGCTTCCTCTTCTGCCATGATTGTAAGTTTCCTGAGGCCTCCCCAGCCCTGCAGAACTATGAATCAATTAAACCTGTGTCCTTTATAAATTGCCTAGTCTTTGATATGTCTTTATTAGCGTGTGAGAACAGGCTAATACACAGCTCTAGTAAACAAACACCATCACCAAGTGTCAGCTGGGTAGAAACGACCAGGCCCTAGTACCTTCTGTGCTCAGTCATTGGATGGGAAAGTGGTCTCCACTTAAAAGCTGTAGTAGATCTCAAAGATCCTGCTGCTAGAATCTGTCATTTGACTGTCCTTCTCACAGCTGAATGGCAATTTTTCTTAAAGGATGAACCAAGCAGTGCACCTATCTGGCTGCCACATGTGGAAAGAAGGAAACAAAGATAACACATCAGAAAAGGTAAGAAAACATTCTGCTTGACCAACAGACATGAGACAACCCTGCTAATGTTATAATTGTTATGTTTGTGATGAATTTGTATTGAGCCAATTTAGTTAAGCTGGAACAACATTTCTAAGAATTCCCTTTCCTACATAGATCCGAGCTAGTATGGGCTACCAAAAATGTTTTGCATGAGATTTAGAAAAGGGAAGTAGAGTAGCAACCACATTCTTTTTATTCTCAGGTCAAAGCAGAACATGAAGCATCATTGCAGCTCACACATACTATGATCTGATGGCTCATCTTAATGGCAAGGCAGTAACTGGTCCTGCAGCTCTCCCCAGATCCACTGGATCTCTTCCATCAACTTCTTTAGATACTGAGTCAGTTACATGTTTAGCTCCTTGCTTAAGGGTACTGTATTAGTCAGGGTTCTCCAGAGAAACACAATCAATGGAATAGATAGATAGATAGATAGATAGATAGATAGATAGATAGATAGATTATTGAGTGAGGAGCTGGCTCATGCAATTATAATGGCTAAATCCTATGATCTGCTGTCTGCAAGCTGGAGATACAGGAAAGACACAGAGCTATACTTCTAATTCAACTCTGAAGGCCTGAGAACCAGAAGAACCAATGATGAGAGTTCTAATCTGAGGGGAAAAGATCAATGTTCCAGGTCAAGCATTCAGGCTGAGAGAGAAAATTCTCCCTTCCTTCACCTTTTACTTCTCTTCAGGCCCTCAACTGATTGAATAATGTCCACTCACATTGGAGAGGGCAATTAGCTTTACTTAATCTACTGATTCAAACACTAATCTCATCCAGAAACACCCACAGAGACATACCCAGAAATAATGTTTAACCAAAAATCTGGGCACCCAGTAACCCAATCAAGTTGACACATAAAGTTAACTATTCCAAGCACCAACTTTTCCTGCAGGACCATCCTATCATCACAGTTGGAGGCTTGCCATCAGGGAGAGACACACGCAGGTTTCAGTCTGTCCTCATCGGTTTTGCTTATTCTCTCAGGTTCTAGTTTGTTCCTGCTTCCTCCACTTCATGTTTTTCTGCCCTTGCTCACTGCCTGCCCCGCTGAATTCAGGCTGTAGCTCTAGAGGCAAAAGAAACAGTCTCCCATAAACTGTTCAAACAGCTCCCACAAGTGTGTAAGGTCAAATTCCTAAACAATCTTCCTTCTTAAATGTATCTCTTAGTGGTTATGCTTTCTGTTCAAATCTTGACTGATATAATGATTATTCTTAGGGACAAGAATGACTTAATTTATAGCCAACCTGAAATTTACCTAGGAATTGCTTTGCAAGACTATGGCTTGAGGTCATTAAAATTTGGGGATTGCAAATTCATGGTGTGTTCTGCCATGCTCCCTCCTTCACCTGAGGCAGGCATTGCTAATCAATCATAGTATTTTTTCCTATTGGCTGGAATGCACTCAGAATTTTTCTCATTACAGTGTTCTAGGCAAGCCTTAAAATTTGATTATGTTTCACTTTTTGCTTGAAACCTGTTTTTGTTAGTAAACATGAGGGACTCACATAACGTACATTTTATTTCAGAAAGCATCAAATTTTAATATCAGCTTCAGAAAGCTTTATGGAAATCATCATAACATGTTTCTTTCACAACGATGAGCTTAAAAAATAACTAGAGCAAAATGTAAGAAGAAAGAAGGGACATCATATTTTTTGCCTGGGCTCTTGTAATGGATTGAATGATGGCCCACAAAAGGTATGTTCACATCCTAATCCCCACAACCTGTAATGTTATCTCAATTGGAAAAAGCATCTTTTCAGATGTAATAAAAAATCTTTTGTGTGTGTGTGACAGGGTCTCACTCTGACACTCAGGCTGGAGTGCAATCATACCTCCCTGTAACGAACTCCTGCAATCAAGTGATCCTCTCACCTCAGCCTCCTGAGTAGCCGGGACTACAGGCATGCTACCACGTTCAGCTACTTTTTAAAATTCATCATGTTGCCCAGGCTGGTCTTGAGCTTCTGGGCTCAAGTCATCCTCCTGCTGTGGACTCCCAAAGTGTTGGGAAAGAATCTTAAGATCAGGAGGTCATTCTGGATTATTCAAGTAGGCCCTAAATCCAACGAAAAAATGTCTTTATAAGAGAAAGGCAGAAGGAAATTTGAGGCAGACAGAATAGGAAAGGACAGAGAGAAAAGCAGGCAGTGTGACCACAGAGGCAGAAATTGATGTGATGTTGGACAAGTCAAGGAATGCCTGTTGTTTTAACTGCCTCCTATTTACCCCATTGGTGAGGAAGGGATCCCCACCCCAAGATTATCAGGATGGCTGAAGACATGACAACCGTCACTGGAGAGATGAGATCAATAGCAGTTTATTTTTCACACATACTCACAGCCTGGGGAAGAGGATATCACAGGCCATGCAGGGTCACATGGGGATTGCATTTGGTAACAGAATGAACAACCAGAGGCAGTGGGAGGCAGGCTCTGTAATGTCAAGAGGATGAAGTACATCATGGTTCCTGTGGGGAGACGACTGGCTTATTTGAATAATTCGATGGGCTGGCAGAGAACTGAAACCCACTACTCAAGGATAGGTAGGCACTGTGCCTGGTCCCTTTCATAAGGTGGGCTATCCGGTCTAGAGAATCTGATCTGCAGTAGCAGAACGGGGAAAGGAGGTCGCAGTTAGGCCATTCAAGGCTCTCTTAATTCTATCAGATAGATGTCAAGACAGCACAGAAAATTGGGCCTTAATTTTAGGTATTATTCTACACCTATGGGCACCTGAATCTAGAAAAGCAAATGACAGATTGTCAGCTAGAAACTTCAGGAGGTATGTGTCCCTGCTGACACCTTGAATTTGGCCTTCTGGCCTCTACAACTACTGTGAGAGAATAAATTTATACACTGTTAAGCCACCCAGTTTGTGGTATTTGTTATAGCAGCTACAGGAAACTAATACAGCTATCTAGCATTTCCCCAAACTAAAAGAACTTTTAGTTGGAAAACAGGATCTGGCCTGCTTCAAGATGATATACTTAAGGTAATATGAAGAGAGGCAGAGTCATCATCTCTTAAAGAGCAAAGGTAAGAAAAATCAGAGACCTCTACTTGTCTATTATTAAAATTGTAAGATTAACTATTTGTATCTTCATTACCAACAATTAGTCTTTAACATCAATTGAGTCCTTAATGTATAATACATGCATTGAAGTTATCACTTTGTATATAAATCCTATGCTTTTGTCCTTTAAGATATATTGTCTTATTATTTTAGTATCCTTTTGCTACTTATCTTTTTTGATCCTTCTGTTCTCCTAATTAATGTTTTTGAGGATTTAAAACACTATTTCCCTGTGAATTGTTTTCTGATTTTCTTTGGAAAGAGATAGAAGACTTTTTTAAACTTTATTTTAATCATATATTTATGAGAGACTTTTTCAGACATGCTTTACAGCTTGAAATTTTTATTATACTGCATCCAAGGTTTCATATGTTATTGCACTTTTGTGTGCATAGTTTTGTATTACAATGTGTTTTCTATAGTTGTTTAAAGCCACAGTTTAATCAGAAATTAGAATGTATCAGTTTCTTTTATTTTTGTTGTGTATGTAGGCCACTAATACAACTCATTATAGTAGTTGCCTTTTTATTTTTGTATATGTTGGGTCTTCGGTTTTGATCCTTAATTTCTTTGGGAATGATTCCTCTGAGAGTAATTTTTATAGAAAATGGAACTTTAATAGAAAATGGTTTTAATTACTGTATATGTCATATTATTTCTCAGATTTTCATACACTTTTACATCTCAATTATGAAGTTCAAATTTGAAAGTTTCCAGTATTTATATTATTTATTTATTGCTCCCAAGTTGTTCTACTGTAATCCTTTTATTATTTTCTTTTTTGATCTGCAATACGACAAAGAAATTTAAATTATTTTATAGACATATTTTACATACACACATATAGAGTCTCCCAATTTAGTGCATTAAAAAACCTTTCTTGGCCGGGCGCGGTGGCTCATGCCTATAATCCCAGCGCTTTGGGAGGCTTCGAGACCAGCCTGGCCAACATGGTGAAACCCTGCCTCTGCTGAAAATACAAAAATTAGCCAGGCGTGGTAGCGGGCACTTGTAATCCCAGCTACTTGGAAGGCTGAGGTAGGAGAATCACTTGTACATGGGAGGCGGAGGTTGCAATGAGTCAAGATCATGCCATTGCACTCCAGCCTGGGCAACAAGAGTGAAACTCCATCAAAAAAAATAATAACAAAAACACAAAACTTTTTTTTACTTGTTTTCCAGTTTTTTGATGTAAGGATCATTTTTCAAATAATTTCATTAAGCTATAATTCACATACCATATAATTTATCCATTTAAAGTCTACATTTCAATGGTTTCTGGATTGTATACTTAATTCATGATTAATTCCTTATATAGGACTCCCCTTTATAGACGGTAATTTCAATGGGTAGTGCATGGAGGATTGGGAACCAATGAGTACCAACCAGAAGTGAGAGAGACACTTTCCTATCAGACCACCAGCACTCATTGGAAGTACACAGACCTGGAGTACACAGATCTTGGCAAAGGTTGAAGCTCAAACAGGGGCTTGGTTGAAAGTCTGTGGACAGGACTCAATTACCTCTGACCTGAAGGGGAGACATGGGTCAAAAACTGAAAATTAAAAATAAGTGACAATCTGCACATCAAATGGTGGGATCCATAATCTCCTTCACCCAATGCAGTCTTCCAAATGCCAACAGCCAGGATCACACACACACAGACACACAACACTCACTGACTCCCACATGCGGCATGTATGAGCAGAAAATTAGATGATTCTTTTCTGGAAAAATTGAATATCCCAGAAACAAAG
Source organism: Theropithecus gelada (assembly GCF_003255815.1). Lineage (NCBI taxonomy): Eukaryota > Metazoa > Chordata > Mammalia > Primates > Cercopithecidae > Theropithecus > Theropithecus gelada. The sequence continues at coordinate 61,888,679 of NC_037673.1, forward strand.
ACTTCCACATATGACATTTAGTGGTTTCCCAATACAAATGGGGCGAGCCCAACACAACTCACAGAGCTTCAATTCACATTTTTGGTACTTCACATTTCAACATGAACAGAGTCAAAAATCTCTTTAATATAAAAGAGAGCAAAATACACACACACACACACACACACAAAAGCACACAACACACAACACTCACACACACAACTTGGAGAAAATGGTAGAAACATGTACCATGAGGAACAAAAGAACTTCAAAGAGAACAAAACACTATACAAGAAAGGAGGCATACATTTGATGACTTGCCTCAGTGGTGAACAAATATAACAATTAATTATTATTCATTATAATATAATTATTATATATAATACAATTATAATATAATTAATAATTATTATAATAATGTAAAGACAAACTGAGTAAGGTGATATAACTCTAGTGATGGGAAGAAAGGGTGGAGGAATATTTTTTAAAAAGCGAAATCACCTACATCATAAATAAGTCAATAGCTAACATCTAAATTGTTAAATAGATAGCAGAATAAGCTAGGTAAGGGGCAGCTACCATGTTGTGGAACATGCTGCAGGGCTGGAGGACGGGCCTCCACCAGGGCTGTGGGCTATGGCTGCTGAGCCATACCCTAGAGCCTCTGGATTATCCCAGCTTTGTGAAGTCTGTGGATAAACACGTTTGCAGAGTGACTGTTACCCTTCACTAGGATCCCAAAGTCCCCAAGGCATGAACATTATCCCACCCCTAATGGCTGGCAGTCTCTCAGAGAACCCCCCCCAACCCCGCCCAATCTGCCCTAGTTTGTGCAATGCCCTCAGATGCACAACATCCCTGTCTGTAAGGACATCGCACATGGCAACTTTCAGATGACTGTGACCCCGAAAGTGGAGGAGGACATCTGGGCGCTGCTGAAGGATGTGGAGGATTTTCTGAGCCCACTGCTGGAAAAGACACCCGTTCCTGTGTACCCATACCCGTACGGTACACCAGGCACCAGGTCAATGAGGTGACAGGTATGCTGCAAGTCAGGGGAGACTTCTTTTTTTTTTTTTTTAAGACAGAGTCTCGCTCTGTTGCCCAGGCTGGAGTGCAGTGGCTCGATCTTGGCTCACTACAACCTCCACCTCCACCTCCCGGGTTCAAGCGATTCTCCTGCCTCAGCTTCCTGAGTAGCCGGGACTACAGGCACAGGTGCTACGCCCGGCTAATTTTTGTATTTTTAGTAGAGACGGGGTTTCACCATGTTGGCCAGGATGGTCTCGATTTCCTGACCTTGTGATCCACCCGCCTAGGCCTCCCAAAGTGCTGGGATTACAGGCGTGAACCACCACGCCCGGCCAGGAGACTTTGATCAGCAGCTCAAGCCTGGCTCCTGGAGAAGGATTTCTGAGGCCCAGCTGAGCAGCCTGCACCATGGCGTCCCCCACGGACTGGAGTGCAGAAGACCTCAGGAAGAGGGAATGTTGCCCAAGGATACTGGTGGCGTACAAGTAAACCCCCACTCCTGTTGATTCCAGGCCACTGTCCAGTCTACAGCCTCAGCAAGGAAAAGGAGCCCTATATGCTACGCTGATCCCATATCATCACAAGCCCTAGCAATCATTAATGCAATTTTCTATTTGGCTGTATAAATTATTTAAGTCATAAAATTTGTACAATATTTACAAATGAAATAATCATCTGAAGCTGTGCAAAAATAAATCTCATATATGAGTATATTGTTTTAAAATATTGAGGAAAGTATCCAAATTAACAGCTAAATCATTTGTAAGTGGCTGATTCCAGGAAGAGGGATAGTATTAGGATGGTGGGTGGGACCTGTTAAGGAGGAAACTGGTTAAAGGATTACTGTTTTTCATTATAAGCCTTTTAGTGCTATTTTAATTTTTAATATGTTTTACTTTGATAAGGTATAAAAATTAATGTAAAAGAAAAAAATCTGGATATAGCATTTTAATTAGTATTGCTTGGTTTGATTTCTAAATTATAGTTTCAAAGGGAGACAGCAAAGACTTTGGGGCAGATAACTATGTAAATTGACTAATCCTTCGAAAACTTTATTTATTTATTAGAGATGCGCGGGAAGGGGGGTTCTCCTTATATTGCCCAGCCCAAACTCAAATCCCTGCAAAGAGCCTTCCACCTCAGCCTCTGGAGTAGGTGGGGCTACAGGCATGGGACACTGCATCCAGCTAATCCTGCAAATATTGTTAAGTAAACTGGTTAGGTGTCCAAGGAAGAGAATATAGACATAGGTTCTTAGTATCCATTTGTGGTTGGGGTGGTAAAGCCCCTTTCTCATCCCTTTTTTCCTTTCATCACTGGAGACAGAAACTAAAAACCATGGCTTCGGGCTGCTAAAAGCCTAAAACAAAAACAACAGAACTGCAACAACAATAAAATAAGGTGACTTGGACAAGCTTGAGAATTTCTTTAGATGATTCCTCAGCAGGGAGAGGAGAAGTGGAGAATGGGAACATACAATTTCTTGAGAAAATAAACACTGAAGTTTAAAAAATAAGTCAAACAATACTTTCTCTCTCCCTTCCTGCCTTCCTTCCTATCCAGACGGAGTCTCGCTCTGTCGCCCAGGCTGGAGTGCAGTGGCGCTGGGTTCATGCCATTCTCCTGCCTCAGCCTCCCGAGTAGCTGGGAGGCTGCTCAGGAATTAGCCATGCCCGGCTGGTTTTTTGTATTTTTAGTAAAGACCAGGTTTCACCGTGTTAGCCAGTACGGTCTCGATCTCCCGACCTCGTGATCCACCCGCCTATGGCCTCCCAAAGTGCCGGGATTACAAGCGTGAGCCACCGCGCCCGGCCCGAAGTCAGGCAATAATTTATACTACAAGAAGGAAATAAAAACCTCAAGGGGTGGTGATGACAATGATTGTCTGAAACAGACACGCCTGGATCACCCACAGGATGTGAGGAGAGCCAGGTGATCAGCACTGGCCCTCTGGCTTCTGGGCAGCCTCTCCCTCTCATTCAGCTCCTGGTTCCTCACCACTTTTCCACTGTCCCGCCTTTCTTCCCTCCCCCATCCTTTCTCCTCACGTCCCTTTCTCCTGCTGCAACTTTTGCTTGTACTAGCCAAAATGTGACCTGAAAGGTTTCCTTTTATTAGGTATATCTCATTTAATAGATAGGGAGCGAAATGGTAAAAATGTATCTGTTTCAATAAAAATAATTTCTATTAAACCCACGGAGACCAAAAGAACTACGTACATTTTGTACTTGCATGAGAACATTTGTTGATCTGGGTGGGAGTGACAGTGATGCCCAACAATAAAAGAAGATTTGCCATCCCAGATTTCAAAGAAGAAAAACGCACAGGTGTGTTTTCCAGAGGGCTGTGGCTGGTGAATAGGCAGTGTAAGGGCTTTAATGGACAGAAACATAGACTTTTAACTTGCTGCTCTTCTTCTAAGCACCGTGCCACAGATTTGGACTTAATCACTGCAGGTAGAATATTTTCCAGCTGATGATCTTTCAGGTGGGAATAGAGAGAACGTTTAGATCTCTACTCTTGACTTTTCCAAACTATTTTTGGTATTATGTCATCTGATTGATGACTTAGTCCTTGTTCTACCCTGCAGAGAACAGAATTTCCCAACCCTTTTAGATGTTAACATTTAACTACTGCAATTCTTGAGAAACATCTATGACCATTTTAATCTGGAAGTTTTAGGCTTTTTGAGTGGCAACCTCCCTGTTTTTGTTTGTGTTTGACAGAACTAAATGATTTTCCTAGAAAAAGAGTGATTGATGAAGAAATTTTACTTTAATATACATTTGAAACACATATTCTATTTAAAATATCATTACCTGACATTTTATTTATTTTATTCTCTCTCTGTTTCTTTCTCTCCCCCATAATTCTGGCGTTTACGGAATTGGAATTTTCTTCCCTTCTCTGTCTGGTACTCGACGTTTGGGTTCAGCATGAAATCGGTCTTGTTGCTCCCTGTACTGAGAACTGCCCATACTAGCATGTACTGGCTTATCACTGCAAGTCATCTTGTATTGGGTTGAACGACCAGGCTTTTGCCTTGTTCTTTGTAGGCCCAATGTACCGGGTGTCAGAGTAGATAGCTACAGAAAAACTATGACAACTCGGGTAATCAAGAAGGTGGCCGTTGCTAAGCAACGGAGAGACAAGCAGGATGTCTTGTGCTTGGGTCTTGGCAGTGTACTAGGAATAAAGAAGACCCGCCAATCATTCTTTGTCCTCAGGGCACTGATTCAACATGCAGGTGCAAGGTGGGCCCAGAATGTGGAGATTCATCACCGGCACCTGGCTTCTCTCCCAGTCCTTAGTTTGCAGCTCACCATCACTCCTTCCCCTGATTCCGTGTTATGACAATGGGGTTCCTTGTGCCTCGGTAAGCATCTCTTTCCCCCAGTACATTCTCTCTCCCCCCACCGACATGTTTTATTTTCTAGGACTCAGCTTCTCATTGGTCCTCACTGAAATCTTGTTTAATTCTTGAGATCCTTCTTAGAGCCCCTAATCTTAACCCCAGCCTCCAACATATTCTTCGAGTTTGACAACTGTATCTTCCAGCTATCCTCTGCCCTAGCTGCTCCACCACTGAGTCCCCATATATGTTGGGGCTTCCTATATTTGCCGTGGTCTGTGACTGACAGTGACCATTTCCTGGCTCTTTTCTGCATCTCAGAGTTTCTACATTGCCTGACTAGGAGGGTATAATACCCGGACTCCAGCTCTCACTTCCCCTTCCACCTGCAATCCTTTCCCCACATACACCCAAATTCCAGTGTCCATGCCTCTTCGACACATCCTGAGATACAATGGCACTAGCTACTTATTTCCTGAACTAATGTTCTTATTTTGACCCTTTGTTCTCAACATGGAGGCCCCACTGGTGCTTCTGGTGTAGGCTAGAGTGCATGGTTCAGACAATGTGAATTGTCAGAGGATTTCTAATTTATAAATGGGCTTTATTTCCCAGCAAGATTGATTCCAGACAATATCGAAGTCTACAGGAGCATACATTTCAGAGTTAATGTTATACATTGTAGTTGGGCTCTCCTGTCAGCCTACAAAAAGCCTGTTTGATCCAAACTGTATTAGAGGTACCATACTCAAGATTTATTTCAACTCTGACAAAAATCGGTTCTGTAAGGAAATGGAATTTGAGTTTTAAGTAGCAGTCCCAGGATCAAGCTCCCAAGCTTCAGCAGTTAGACAGGAACTTCTATCATTTCCAATCAGGGTTGGTGGAATTAGAGGGCACTGTTGGAATGCAAAGAGTTAATTATAGGTGGGGTAGGAATGGAAGGGTTAGGAGCAAGCTGCCTTCTGTTACTGCTTCCAGTAACTGAGGGGTGGACAGTCCAGCTGGTAGGGATGGGGAGATAGAAAAGACACTGTTGAGAAGCATCACACCTGCACTGTCAATGTGATTGGTAAGGTAAAGAGGCAGCAAGCTAACATGGCCCAAGATGGTCATGGGGGGCTTGTTATATCAAATCTGGATGTGTGGGGTGAGTGAGGCACCTCACTTCACATTATACACAGTTGGGTAATTAGTTGATACTTCATGGTTTAATTGCTGCATTCTGTCTTACAAAAAGGTAATATTTTTGTCACCTTCAAAAAATGCTATCGCCCACATTATATACAATAACACATTATACTGATAAGACCACAGAACAATAATATAATCAAGGATGAATACTGTTATATCCCACAAAAATAAAGCCTGACTGTAATTAACAAACTCAGTGACTCAAGTGGAGTATAATATTTCTAAGCTTGTGGGATTTAACGGTGCTACAAATGCAATCATTTTTACTTCTCTAAATTGATAGTACTCACAGGAATTAGTATTTAAATACAATTCCACAATACTCTTGACTAATGTGGCAAGATAACACAAGAGAAAAATTTTTAGTCAGGGTTAGTCAAGGTGTGTTAGTGTGTGTATTAGTCAGGGCTCCCCAGAAAAACAGAACCAATAGAATCTAGAGAGCGAGAGAGAAAGAGAAAGAGATTCACTATGAGGGATGGGCTCCTGTGATTGTGGAGGCTGAGAAGTCCCACTACTGCCACCTGGAGGCCCAGGGAAGCGGGTGGTGTAGCTCCAGTCTAAGCCCAAAGGCCTAAGAAGCAGGAGGCCATTGTTGTAAGTCCCAGTTTGAGTCTGAAGGCCCAAGAACCAGGAGCATAATGTTCGAGGGGAGGAGAAGATGGATGTCCCAACTCAAGCAGAGAGCAAATTCGCCCTTCTTCTGCCTTTTTGTTCTATCTGGGTCTTCAAGGGATGATGAATGATGCTCACCCACGCTGGTGGGGGCGATCTTTACTCAGTCTACAGCACTGAAAGAGATTCAAATGCTAATCTCTTCTCGAAACACCCTCACAGATGCACCCAGAAATAATGTTTTACCAGCTCTCTGGGTGTCCCTGAGCTCAGTCAAGGTGACGTGTAAAATTAACCATCACATTATGTCTCATGTTTCTATAGTCTCAACACAAAACAATAAGAGATATTACTCCTGATTCCCTGTCCCAGTCCTGACCCATCTCCTTCTTCTAATAATACACACATAAAAAGAAAGGTGAGGCCGGGCGCGGTGGCTCAAGCCTGTAATCCCAGCACTTTGGGAGGCCGAGACGGGCGGATCACGAGGTCAGGAGATCGAGACCATCCTGGCTAACACAGTGAAACCCCGTCTCTACTAAAAATACAAAAACTTAGCCGGGCGAGGTGGCAGGTGCCTGTAGTCCCAGCTACTCGGGAGGCTGAGGCAGGAGAATGGCGTAAACCCGGGAGGCGGAGCTTGCAGTGAGCTGAGATCCGGCCACTGCACTCCAGCCTGGGTGACAGAGCAAGACTCCGTCTCAAAAAAAAAAAAAAAAAAAGAAAGGTGAACTTTCCCTGTCCCAGAACTGTGTTATGAGAATTTTGTTTTCCAAAACCTAGGCAAAAAAGACTTATCCATGAAGGCTTTTTTTTTTTTTTTTTAATCAAGCATTAAAAAGTGACTATTTTATTTATGGGCAGTGTGTGAACACTCAGGAGCTGAGGAAGCTGTCCCAGTGATTGTTGGCCAGACCTGCCACCTTTCAAACAGACCCTGCTGCCAGGAGCTGAGGCCCCTATAATGAATTGAACACCAGAGCAGGGGCATAGCCAGTGCATTTGACACTAAGAATCAATCATTTTTTTTGGCACCTTACCTATATAAGATAAAATTACATTTAGAATAATCACATAATAATTACTTTCTTGATTCACTCTCTAGTTTTAAAATGATTAACAATTAAGAATATAAAATTTCAATTTAAAAAAGGTTATGCAAATTGATCTAGAATATTTCACATAGGAGCAGTATGCACTTGGAGTCACTGTTTTAAATTTTAAACAGAAATAAAAATTCCAAGTTGCCATATGGAAAGGGAGATTTGAAATAACTGAAGCTCTCTTTACTCATCTGTACAATCACTGTGTTATCACTGCTTCTTTTGAACCTACTGTTTAAATGCAGGAATATGTAACACCACAGAGATTCACGTTAGTGATTCCTAAGCTTTAGGAATTTGTCACTAACCAAATGTGTAAGACTGATCTACGGCAGTGGTGAAGTGAGGTGAAATAAATGAAAAATGGAAGGTTCTTCTATTTAAAGTCCATGTAGCGTGAAATATTTATTAAAGCATAAGTAATGAAAAGTGCTAATTTATAGCTTACATATATATTATTAAAACTCAACAATATTCACAGAAATTGTTTAGACTTTGGACCCACAACTTTTTTTTTTCATGATGGAGTATTTTTCACTGACATTATTTGAAATAGCCAGGACACAGTGATAATAAAAAAGCAGAGTGATTTTTAAATTAGCATTATTATTGTTTTTAATTGCCTACAAAAAATGCAACCTCTTATGCCTGCGCCTGGGGCAGACTGTTCCCGCAAATTGTTTAGAATTGCATAATCTCTCCAGGACATTTGCACTAACAGGAGAAGAGATAAAGTTCTCCCAACATGTGACTGAGATTGAATTTCCTGCCAGTTAGATTGGTGTTTGGCATCAGATTTCATTTGATTTTAACAAATGATTCAATATGTCTTTTTTCACCTAAGCATGTAAATTCATATCGGTTATATTGCCATAACATAGCTAACATAAGTGATATACTAAATGCTTAAATGTTTGTTTTTTCTAATTAAAAAATCTAAGCATTCTTAGATTAATTTTACTAGTAAAATATGGGAAGATATGGTTAAATTTTCAAAAATTTATAACATAAACCCATCATAGAACTTGGTAACAATTTTTTTCTAGATAAACTCTCTGACCAAAAATCTTATATGGATACAGTTAAAAAAAAAAAAAAATTCTTCCTCTCCAACTTGGAAGTCACTAAAGGTCATATAAACAGTAATTAAAAGCATTTTTTTGGCTTCAGCTCTACCCACTATTTTAGCGCTTCAGTCACGTTTCATCTTCCCAATGACCTGCATGCATTCATAGGTGAATTCAGGGCAACTGCTAATTTTGGCAAATAAATAAGCCCTCTTAGCTTCCATCAGCTTAGAGATCTCTACTGCCCCTGAAAGCCTTGGAGCTCACTAGCTCCACCTATGTTGTCATCATGGTCCTGTGCTTCCACCAAGGACATGAGTGCCACCTCCACAGAGCTGTTGCTGTCAATGCCTCTGCCAATACTAATGCAGTGGCCCAGCTTATGCCAGAGCTGTGAGATCCCTTTGCACATTGGAATACTGGTAGAGCACTTGAGTTTACAACCAAAGTTAAGAACATGGACAGCTGGCCAGCCTCGTGGCTCATGCCTGTAATCCCAGCACTTTGGGAGGCTGAGATGGGTGGATCACCTGAGGTCAGAAATTCAAGACCAGCCTGACCAACCTGGAGAAACCCTGTCTCTACTAAAAAATACAAAATTAGCCGAGTGTGGTGGCATATGCCTGTAATCCCAGCTACTCTGGAGGCTGAGGCAGGAGAATCGCTTGAACCCGGCAGACAGAGGTCGAGATTGCACCATTGCACTCCAGACTGGGCAACAAGGTGAAACTGTGTCTCAAAGAAAGAAAGAAAGAAAGAGAGAGAGAGAGAGAGAGAGACAGAGAGAGAGAGAGAGAGAAAGAAAGAAAGAAAGAAAGAAAGAAAGAAAGAAAGAAAGAAAGAAAGAAAGAAAGAAAGAAAGAAAGAAAGAAAGAAAGAAAGAAAGAAAATGGAGACTTTATTCCAGGAGGAAAACAAGGAAAGAATGTTCTGTAGGAGGGGTGAGGAATCAGAGATGGCCAAGGGGCAGTCGCAGGTCCCAGTGTATGGAAAACATGATCATTTCTCCTGGTAGAAGCATCACACTCAAACTTTCAAACCAGCAGAGTCCATCCCCATTTGATTCTGAGACCCACATAATCTAGCAAAGATGAGCAGAATCTTTGAGTAAATATTAATTTAGACTAGTTTTTCTGACCCTACATATCAAACAGAACCTTGGTAGACTGAGTGTAAATTTCGTCCTTGGGAATTGCTGATTCTATAAACTAAAGCTAAAGAGCTGGGTGTTAGCCTACCTGTTTTAGCCTGTTTTGTGCTGCTATAACAGAATACCTGAGACTAGGTCATTTCTAAAGAACAGAAGTTTATTTCTCACAGTTATGGAGGATGCGAAGTCCAAGATCTAAGGGCTGGCTGTTGGTCAGGGCCTTTTCGCTGGTTCATCATATGATGCAAGGTGAAAGAGAGAGAAAAGGGGGGCAAGCTTGTCCTTTTATAAAAAAACCCACTCCTCAATAACAAAACCTCTCCCTCGATAATGGTGTTAATCTATTTTTCATGAGGGCAGAGCCCATGTGGCCTAATCACCTCTTAAAAGTCCTGCCTTAAAAGTCCTATAATACTACTATAATTGCTATTAAATTTCCAACACATGCTTTTTGGGGCACATTCAAACCATTGCACTACCTTATTTCTACCACTCTCTAGAACCTACCTAACCCTGGAACACCCATTCTACCATACTTAACAGCATCAATCCAAACAGTGGCTCTCCCATCCTTATGCTAGACCACAAGATCACAAACAACCATTTCCCCTTTAATCTGGGAGAAGGGGGAATGGTGAATTACTCTTTATGACAACATCTGATTCACAGTAAATGCTAAATGAATTGGTAGCCTTTTCCTTTCTCTTGGAAGGGGAAAGGTGGGTTAAACAGTGACTATTAAAACTGGGTTAATAATTATAAAGTAGAGGTTACTACACTTAAGATAAATCCTCTCAGAGATTAGAAATAACACATAGACCAATGAACCTCCAATCAAATTGCGTCTTCAAATGAGGGAGAGACCCTTTTCCCTCTCCCCACATCCTGAGAGTTGTAAGAAAAGGGGAGAGTCAGAAATCAGTCCCTAGGTTATGTTATGATACAGTAACCTTTATCAGGAGCTGGTCCTTTGTTGACACCCTTACCTTCGGAAGAGCTATGAAGGAAACTTCTTTCTGCTCAGATCACAAGTATTTCATGGAGTGACATGCTTTCTAAGGAGTGTTTGTATCACTTATTGGTGACAGCAACCACTTCCTGATGAATTGCTGTTTGTCTTCATAGTCGCTGGCTAGGGACCCCGTCTCCCAATTCTGTACTAGTTCAATCATATTGTTTGTGTCGGGACACAAACTCCTTCAACATCTTGACAGGGTGACGCTCATCCCAAAGGAGAAGGGTGTAAGTTAGCCATGTCCACGGAGCCATGAGCCGTGAGCCTTTTTATCTTAGTTACAGGCCAGAAAGTTTGCCAGGTATGTTCAGGTTTCCAATGAAATCAGACACTTCCTCCTTCATCAGATAAATCGGATTGTGAGTTCTAAGCATGGCTGCTACTTCTGCCCTGCAGCTTCTTCAGGAGAGATGCCTACCCTTGGCTAAAGGCCCTCATAGAAGTCGCCAGTGCTGATAGTCTCAGGGTGGATCCCAGCGAGTCCATCCTCTTAGGGGAGGGGATGCTGGGGGCTTTTTCTTTTTTTGAAAGACAGGATCTCACTATGTTGTCCAGGCTGGACTTGAACTCCTGGGCTCAAGGAATCCTCCTGCCTAAGCCTCCCAAGTAGCTGAGACTACAGGCACATGCCACTGCACCCTGCACTGTGGGGATGTTTTTAACTTTTGATAACAATACTAATATAAATATGAAAAGTATAGATGTAATTTTATAGGCATAAAATATACATGAAAAGCATATACACATATAAAATATACATTTTAAAAGTAAGATGAATATCCTCTCACAAATCATCAGAGGGGTCTCTGATGATTTGCAGAAAAGTGAGTATGGCACAGAAGTTGACAATGTAGTGTTGGGGTTAAGAAACGCAAGCCAGATAGCAGGGATTAAACTCCTACTGTGCCCCTTACTCGCCATGGGACCTTACTGGCTCTGTGACCTTAACCTCTCTGTGCCTCAGTTTCCTCATCTCTGAAAAGGAGATATAAATAGTTCCTACCTTAAAGGATATTATGAGGATTAAGTGAAACAATACATGTGAAATGCACACGACAGTGCCTGGCATGTGGAGAGTGAGTAATCAACGGTAACCGTTAGTGTTAATTTTGTCTGTAGGTGGTTGTGACTCTCTGGGTGAAAGAACAGAGAACCACTCTGCTTTTCTCTGGGAATGAGGGAGCACTGTAACGCCACACATGTGAATAAGGACAATAAAACTGGATAACCTCCTAAACGTTGTTTACAGTCTCCCCCGGTGTCTTTGGGGTTGGCAGGCATCCCCCACTGCCACCTGTGCATATTATTGATACTTTACAGCCTGCTGTCTGATAGTGCTGCTGTTGCTGACTTCTGTGTGCCAGGTATAAAAATTAGCCACATGGCTTTTAATCTCGTGTGTGATGTATTAAAGACATTGCCTTCGCTGTAATTAATTGCAGTGGAAGCCTCCCAGTGGAACTTTAGCTGCTGGACTCTTCATTGAAGCTTCCAAAGAGGGCTTCAGAAGCCCAGGAATTATTGGCGTTTGCACAGTACTGCCTGCTCTAACCTTCTAAATCACCATGGCCAAGAAGCCAAGTACTCGCCAGTTGGCTTAAATGGTGTAACATTTCTCTTCTTCCTGTAGCTGGTCCATGAAGTAATGTCAAAGGGGCAGAGTTTGTCAGGATCTTTCAGTCATAAGTCACAGAAAACCCAATTCAAAGAAGTTGAAACAATCAAGGCAGTTAATTGGCTCACATTATGAAAAGCTCAGGGAGTTGGCTGATCCAGTGGCTCAGTGTTGGAAAAGGGCCTCTTTCCTTTCTGCCTTTCAGCTCTGCCATCTGCAGCGTCCTCTTCATCCCGAGGCCGCCTCTCACCATAGTTGTAGCGTGGCTGACTCCTGGCCGCCACCAGGCCTGTGCTTTCCCCCACATCCAGCAGGAGACTCTGGCCTAGTATTTTGAGCAAGAATTTGAAGCCCACAATGATTTGAGATGCTTACGTCATATGCTTAACCCTTAAACCAAGGATTGCAACCAGTCATTCAGGGGCCATCTCTGGCACTGGGGTTCGTTTACCTACCTCTGAAACTCAGGGTCTGTGTGGAGAAACTAATATATGGGTAATCTTGGAAAGGAGGAGGAAGAAATGGGAGCTGGTATAAAGCAACAAGTGTCTTTCATAGAGATGATGTAATTTGGAAGTAATAGATGGATGTATGCCTTTTGAGGTTCTGTGATCTTACATCTGTGTTCCCAAAGAGTAAATGAGAACTGTAATATGAGATATATCAGGAAGGACTTCCATCCCACCATAGCACACACTCACAGGAATCCACGAATATCTAGGTATCATGGTGACTGGTATCTGAAAGATACAGCACAGCTCTAGGGACAGAATTTATTAACCCTTTCAGCAGCAAGAATTCATCAACACCCCACCCCACCCCTGCCTCCACTAGCACCATTATGCTCACTCAGCAACTCTGCTTCTCATCCTCCTTTTACTGCCAAGAAATTGTTTTACTCTTTTTGGTTTTCTATACGTTTGTTCTTCTATTCTGCTGCCTTATAGCCTGTAGGCTACAATTTCAGCTTTCTCATGACCCCTGTTTCCTCCTGGCCTCTTCATGTGCATCTTTTCAGATTCTACTCTACCTACCAATTGCTCAATTCTATTGGTTTCCGGGAGATATGGGGTGAGAAAATCCCATAGCTCAGCTTTGAAAACTGGACAAGATTTCAAGATAGAGAAGAAAGATGTGGCATTTCTTGGATAGAAAAACATACATTAAGGTATTTCTGGGGAAAGAAGAAGATTGATTCAACAGAGCATCAGAAGATGTTAAACAAGAGAAAAGTAAAGTTGGAAAGGTAGAGTGGCACTGGTTATAGAAACTTCAGAAATAAAGATATATTGAAAGCTTTTAAGCAAAGCACTCATATGGCCTCTTCATTATTTCTATAGCCAAAGTCAGCTTTGTTTGAACCCTTATCTTTCTTTTACCCAACAGCCAATATTTCTTGTCCCTAATCTCTCTCCACTTGCTCTGTCACGCCAATTCTCGGTAAACCCTGCTGGGCTGGAAATTAGAAGTAAGGGGCAGCACTCACCTATGAGACACCACTTACCATTGTCCTGTGAGGAGTCATACCCGCAGTTCTCAGCCCTATCAGACTCAATGTCCCCATTTTATCAGAAATCTTTCTATAACTTTCCCTTTGCTATCTTGAAATAGGATGTGTCTACATACCTAATTGGTATGGGCTGAGCTGTGTCCTTCTAGGAAATCATATATTGAAGTCCTAACCCCTAATACCTCACAATGTGACCATGTTTGGAGACAGAGCCTTTAAAGGGGTAATTAAAATACAATTAGGTCACTAGAGTGGGCCCTAGTCCAGTTCTAGAGTGTCCTTAGGAGAAGAGGAAATTTGGACAGAGACAAGTACAGTGAGAAGATGATGTGGAGACACAGTGAGAAGACAGCAATCGAGGCCTGTCAAGGAGACAATCCCGGAACAGATTCTTCTCCTTACAACCCTCAGAAGAAACCAATCCTGCTGACATCTTGATCTCAGACTTCCAGCCCCCAGAACTGTGAGATAATACATTTCTGTTGTTTAGGCCACCTGGTCTGTGGTACTTTATTATGGGGGACCTAGCAAACACATACAGTAATTCTATATAATGCCTTTATTATAATATAAAGAATACATAAAAGGAGTGTAATTTACCATAAAATATATACAGTATTTCCATATGTAAATGCTCAAGCACAACTGTACCAAAAGACATAATGCTTACATCAATACTCTGCATGCAATAGCTACAAATCACTGTGGAGTGACGGTACAAATGCAGGCTGACACAGCGTGTGGTGTTGGCAACACAAATACAAACCCTTGAGCAACATAACTATTGGCACATAATTTTTTGTGAACAAATCTTGGTAGAGTTCCAAACAAAACAAGTAACAATCTTCCCTCATTTTACATGGTAGTTGTATTCCTGGAAAATTCAAGAAAAACGTTGTATTTGTTTGTAATCCAAGGATAGGTTCTAGGTACAGACAATTATAAGTAGGTTTTTCATCTACATGAATGAACTGTAGAACATTTGAAAGTCACATACAGTTCTTCATTTTCATATACATATTGCAGGGGGTCAGGCTATCTACCATCAATGCCAGGACAGTGTCATCATGACAACCAAAACTGTCTCCTTATTTCCAGAATATTCTCTAACGGAGAATTCTTCTTGTGATACAAGAAGAAGAGAAAATAAAAGATGTAATCGATGGCTATCTTTTGGTGCGGGATCAGCCCCACCCTACTCCCTATCAGAACTCCTGCCTGGAGGAAGGTAACTAGGGACTTAGTCACATGGGACTACACAGCAGACAAGGTCAAGTGATTTCCTAACTGGTTAAAGCCACAGTCTTAATACTGCCCTTAAGCTTCATATGGTAAAAGGCTCCTTTGTTCAGAGGCTTCAAGGTACTCCAAGTTTGGTGAAATTCGGCCTCTGTGGTCATGCCTGTCTCTGGATTTTTCTGTGTTTTATGTGTATTTGGAGGTTGGAGGGGGCTGAGGTGATCTGTGATTGCTGTGATAGCCCCAGAGAATCATCCTGATAAATCTCACTGTTTACTCCCTGCTGCTGCTCCCAGACTGTTGACCGTTCATTGTTGGAGAGTTTCTACCTGAAGACTGTGATTTCTAGCCCAAAGCGGGCGCTCAGCGATGCACCCGATCCTTTTATTCCACTCAGCCTCTACCCAGGCATGCTCCCTACAGTGTTCACTCCGTCTTTCCCATTCTTGTCAAGCACCTAAGTTCCACCTTGTTGTCTCATGCTCTCAATAATATTTTATTGAGACAATCAATATTTCCAGAAAAACTTTCCTCTCTTTTGTCTCCAAATTTCTTTTCCTCTCTCATGTAACGGGAGGAGAAGTCTGCTAGTGCTGCATATTTCTCCCCCTTCCAAGGGAAATTGATCCATTGAATAAAAAGCTTCCATTCTTTCCTTTCAACTGCCTCCTCCCCTCACGTTTGCCTGAAGATGTCCTGTCTGAGTTACAACCCTTTGGCTGCAAGCAGTAGAATCCAACTTGAATGCACTGTGGCCAGAAAAGCGGATTTTGGCTATAAGGAAATAGGACATGTCAGGAAACTCTTAAGAATGCCCTGGGCTTCCAGAAAGGACTTGATCAAGAATTGCAAAGCCGCCAGCACTCTTCTACCCACCTTTTCTTTTGCTACTGTTTGCTTCATTTTTCTATTTCCTGTACACTAGCTTCTTGAGGCTTCCTGTCCACATGGGTGGAATTCCATTTCCAGGGGACAGACCCTAACTGGCCTACTTTGAATCAGGTCCAATCCGCTGGCTAAGGCGTAGGGGCATAACAGGGACCAAATGGACACTCCTGCCTAAAATGATGAAACAACAAAAATACCTGAAACAATTGGTTTTGGACATGGATATCAGGTACTGCAGGACAGTGATCCCTGAGAGAGGGGAAACAGGTGAGGTGGGCCTTATGAGTCCAGCTCACTGGCAGGAGAGAGTTTTCAGGTCTTTGCAGTACAAGAAGGTAGAAGCCAGGTAGAACTCAGTGGTCTGAGAAGTCCAGGGAACAGTGGCTAGAGGCAGCAGAACAGAGTACCAGAAGGAGAGGGCTGGAGAGAAAGAGAGAGCGGAAGAGAGGTAGTGAGAGGGAGAGAGCACTTTGGACATCACCAGAGTCTTCATGAATACCGATCACTGCAGGCCTGGGAGGAAACTTTCAACTTGAACCACAGAAAAGAACCACCTGAAAGAAACAGAGGGAACAACAATCCTTGCAGCCCTCACAAGGCTGAAAATACTTTGTGTTCCCACCAGTCAGAATGGTAAGCCCTATAATTCACAAGGTTTGGGTAGAATAACTCGAAGGGTATTGCCTCAGTAGTGGGGAAAAATTCAGTCCTAAAGGCTACTCTAGTCCTGCCTAACAAATACTAAAATCAATCCTGAAAGAATCAAACTGTTTCCAAGGAACTTAACTGCATCCCAGTACAAAGCTCAAGAGTATTTATAGGAATGCAAAAACATCCAGCACCCAACAAGGTAAAATTCGACATCTGGGATCCAATCAAGGCCCTGGCCAAGGGAAGGAAGCAGAAATGAAGAGGAAGAAACAATACTCTATCTTGTACATTTTATAAATGTTATAATCGCCTCCTCTCCCATCATAAGGCTATTATTATCTTTTTCTTTATACACCCAAGCATTGCTTGACTTATTACAATAAGCATGCATTATCATCGTTATTTTAAAAAGCCTTTGTGAACAAACCAATCAAGAAAATGGGAATATCAAACAAAAAGGAGACAAAAGAAGTTCCTACAGCACATCAAAACTGACTGAAGTTTTCTCCCTATTTCCTCTGCCTTTTTTTCCTTTGGCTGCCTCCCTCTCTAGAAAGTTCTCACTTTCTTTACCTTCATGTCTTGCATTTCTTAACTTTTCTGGATATTTTAGCTGAACACAGAAAGCAACTGCAGCATGGCCAGTTGTTAGGGGAGACTTTGTTTCTTGTTTTTTATGTTTAAATGGGCAGATCTTAATGTTTCACATTTACTTCTCAAAGAAAGAGAACACCAACGCCGCCTCACTACTGTTCACTGCCTTTTAGCTGGTCCTCTCCTCCACTCCTTGAGTCTATGGCTGGGCAGTTAAGGTTCCACTAGACCTGGTCTGTTTGCCCAGAATCCACCTGCCCTGTCCCTAGGCAGGAAAACTGCAACTTTGGCAGCATCTGCCTGGACTGAAAACATGTCCCACGTCTCCTTTTTTCCCTCTGGAGAAAGCTCTTTCTGGCATGGTGTGGGGATAGCTAAGGTCTCCAGGCTGCTGGTGAAGTGAGGGAAAGTAGAGGGGAGTGGGCGCCGAGATGGGCGGATAAAAGGAGCGACCGCTCAGCAGCAAGAGGGAGAGGCGAGAGTAAGGCGCCCAGACACCATGTGGACAAGGGGAGGAGAGAAAGCAGAGGTGGCGCGGGCAGACTGAGCGCCCGGGCAGCCAGAGCCCAGATCGGAAGAGCTGAGTCCGGGCAGAGGGGTCCGCGGACTCTGGAGGTGCTGGACCGGTGCGATCCGAGAGCAGACCGGGCCCCTCGCGAGCCTCTTCTGGCCCCTGCCCGCGATGAGCGAGGACAGCAGGCTGTGCTCCGGCTACTACAGCCTCAACCAGAGCTTCGTGGAGCCCTTCCAGTGCCCCCGGCGCGGCGAGGGGGCCGCGCTCCAGTACTGCTGCGGCTTCGCCGACCTCAAGTACTGCTGCAGCGAGCCGGGCAGCTACTTCCCCTACAAGCACAGCTACATGTGGAGCCTCAGGTGGGCTGAGAGCCCGCGCGTGCGGCGGCTGGCCGGGCCCGGGGCTAGGGAGGCGACAAGCGGAGCCACGCCAGGGCCAGGGGGAGTCCCCCGGGTCCCCGCCATCGGCTCTGGGTTGGGTCCCTACGGAAGGAAGCGGAGCTTCTGAGGGCGGGTGAGGGTAGGGAGAGAAATCTCGCCCCGGCTCGAAACTCCCCCAGAAGCCGGGACCGGAGGCGAGGCGCGCGCTGGAGGAGCGCGGGCTTTGCGCCCAGGGCGCACTTGGGGCCCTCCCGGTTGGCCCCGCTGGGTTCCCCGCCCGCCTCCCGGGAGCTGACTGCTCTCCCCTCGCCGGGGACCAGTCCCAGGCTGGCAGCCCTACTGGTGGAGCGGGAGGACAAGCAGATAACCCAAGGGGAAGGTTTAAAATCCTCTTTTAGGTTTATTTGGTGTATTTGAAGAGAAAGGAGGCTCCTTTGGGGCTCTTTTTACTGCATTAACAAGGATCAGAGTATTTTAAGACTCTTTGAGGGATGTGAAGGAATTGGCTGTATTCTTTAAAATACACATATATTTTTTAAAGAGTGTGTGTGTGTGTGTGTGTGTGTGTGTGTGTGTGTGTGTGTTCCTGAGGGCCTGCGCAAGCAACTGGGCTTTACGACTTGCCCTTTTTGGAGGATCTGACCCCTACCCTGGAGAGAATTGAAGAGACACCAAGAAAGATACAGCTTTTGGTTGCCATGATTATACACACCCTCTGTAGAACAGGACACCCCCTTTCTTGAAACCTGAGCCATGTGGCTATTGCTGGAATGTGAAGAGACTTTCTAAGGTGGGGTCTTCTTTCTTTTTCCTATAGTGGCAATTTTATTTTACTTATTCCAACTAGTATTGATGTAGACATTTTCCTTATGAATTTCTTTTCCCCCTTCCACTCTGAAGGGCTGCAAACTTTAAACTTAATTTTTCATTTTGCTTGGAGAATGAAAGGGGTTCGACAGTCAAGGAAAGAGCTCCCATCTTAAATTGTTTTGTACATATTAATTAGTTTATGGGGTTGGAGGAGATGGATTCTGCTAGTAAGAGATAAAGTATTATGATTATGTCTCCCAGTCACCTACATGACCCAGAATTTAACACACAGGCCAAGTCTATAGCAAATGACTAAATGTTACTTCTTGAAGCAATAAAATATTAACATGTTTTTCTATATTGGAAGCATCAAAAAGTCTCAACAGGAGTGCCTACCTTCCAGTAAGTTCAACTGACAAAGTTGTATTTTGCTGGAGAAGGGCAAAATGTCAGAAAATAATGATAGCTTATCCTTAGTAGATTACATGGGGAAGAAATCTGTATTGCACTGGTTTATTATCTGGCCTTTTGGAAACTAACAGAGTAATCTATCTCTGGGTCATTGGAGGCGTTACTAATGGCAGAAGCACCTCCAACAGAGACTGGCAATTCCTAAGTCAAACTCAATTGGAAAATGTGCCTGAGATTTTCAGATCCCTGAATAGTTCCAAAGTGACAAGCAATAGAGGACATAAAACCTTCCTAAGATTTATAAGGACACAAAGGAGTGAACAGCTTGCTGGGGTCTTCATTCAGCACTGACAAAACGGACAGTGCAGCTCCATTCCCTGGGAAATAGAAAAATCACTTCAACTGATGTTGTCGGTTGGCAGTGTTAAACCTGGGGTCCCTGTGAATTACTGAGCTCTGAGAACACAATAGGGAGGTAAATTTATTAGAGCTTCATTTCCCCTCTGTTCTTTGCTCTCCACTCCTAATTTAAAATAGTCCAACTGTGAAGAGTCACTAGCCCTTGTTTTGAGATTCTATAGTGGCTGGAGAAAGGCACAGCTGTGGCTATCGCAAGGTAAATGAACTTCCTAAGTAGGAGAATTGCTGCATTAATGTGACAGCAGCTTCAGACCCTCTCTCAAAGCTTGTAAAACAATTGCCATAGGGTGCTGAGGAAAGGATAATTCTTCCTTTCCTGTGTCTGGCCCCCTCCCATCTTTTCTCTTCCGATGACTCCCTATGTTCTTAGGATTTTCCTTGGTAATCTTCTCCAGGACTTGGGAAAATAAGGTCTATTGGACAGGGCCATGCATGAGTGGCTATTTAATTAAAGTATTTATTGAAATGAATATTTAAGGAGTCTCCTGGAGCTCCATCTTTACCGAGAGTTTATACCTAGAGCTTTGCATGCATAAAGCAACATTTCTTTTCTTTTTTTTTTTTTTTGAGACGGGGTCTCGCTCTGTCACCCAGGCTGGAGTGCAGTTGCGCAATCTCGGCTCACTGCAACCTCTGCCTTCTAGGTTCATGCCATTCTCCTGCCTCAGCCTCCCGAGTAGCTGGAACTACAGGCGCCTGCCACCATGCCTGGCTAATTTTTTGTATTTTTAGTAAAGATGGGGTTTCACTATGTTAGCCAGGATGGTCTCAATCTCCTGACCTCGTGATCTGCCTGCCTCGGCCTCCCAAAGTGCTGGGATTACAGGCGTGAGCCACTGCGCCCAGCCATAAAGCAACTTTTTTATAAAGTGAACCATGACATTGAAACTATTTGTCACTATTATGAAGAACATTCTTTTTTAACAGAAAGCAGGGATGGCATGCTTTGTTTTTGTTTTTCTTTCAAATTTAATGGTCTGGTTTTATAATTTGTATATTGAAAGCCCACACTGTGTATGTGGAAGTTAATTAAAGTAACAATTTTGCTTTCAAATAGACTAAATTACATTTTTACCTTGAAGATTTTTTAATAATCAGGTTCTTGCTTGCAGAATCTTTCCAGATGTCTAGCCTCTTATCTGCTCTGTGCACCAGATAATATTAACTGAGTGGATTACATTCACATGTGTCTGTGTATAGTGAAGTGATCCTAACCTTCCCTGACACTTAAAATGCACAAAAGTTAGGTTTGGTGCAAACAAGTATAAAAGAGGAGTCGCCAAATATAGGGAGTCTACCTTTTAGATGAGAGTGCATCCAGTGAGAGCAAACCCCAAGTTGAAATATATAGCTCTACGGTGACTCTAGCCATAAATTTCCCCAGCCTTCACTTGTCTACAAGGCTAGTGGAACTGGGTTGACAATAAAACAAGCACAAGAATCTCTGAAAGTCGACTTCATGTGTGTGGTTCAGGAGGCAATCTCTTCTTTGCAGGGGTGTTCTAGCTCCTAAAATGAAGGACAAGTGGAGTGAACTTAACTTTTCACTTTCAGTTCTGTTCTCCTTCCTCCCAAAGCAACAATGCTCCTGGCATCCCTGGTCAAATTCTCCCTCCCCTCCCTTTTGGTACAGGTTAAACTTGTCAGTGTCCTAATCCCAGGGAAAGAGCAGAAGCCTAAAGGCAAGCCAGGAAGATAATGAAGAAAAAGATCATTACTTTTCAATGATGTATGTTCCAAATACAGGTAGATCAATCAGCAGTCAATTATTATTTATTTCCATTTATTGAACATTTTCTACAAGCTAAACTCTCAAATGCTTTAAACAAGTGTATACAACACTACCATGAAAGTCAACAGAAGTATCTGTTCTTGAGTAAAATTGATTAAAATCTATTTATAGGTTAAAATCTATTGGTAGATTTTAATTAGAACAAAATGTGGTTCAAGAAGTACGTGTTAGCATATTAGTCTTTTAAGATAATGCTTTTTTTTCCCCCAAGCTCTTTTCCCATTTAGTAGTATTCAGTTCACGGGCTTATGAAAACTATATTTCTCAAATGATTAGACTGAGAGGTAACTGTATCAGACGGAATCATTACAAATTTAGGGTGGAGCAAATACAATCAGATACACATTTTGTTTTTAGAGAAAAATATAAGGGCTTCTTCCTTAATGCTAGAAGCCATTGACATTATGCCCCTTTAGAAAGGAAAAAGTCAAACTGAACATAAACTTGACATGAATTTCACAAATACCATTTTCCTTTAATTCAAATTGCTTTCTCCTTTTTTATAATAGTTTTGGCTTTGTAAATCAACAAATGGCATTTCACATATGTCTTTAGTGCTTTTGCAGAAACAAATATTTTTCTGTTCATCATTTGTTGTTGAACCTGATCTTTGCTTCTAAAATATATGAATAATAGAGGTTTATTTGATGGAGATGTTTTAGAATTATCCCAAAAGAATCATGTGACCTTTAACCTATAATATGAACACATGATCTTCCCTATTAATAGTAACGTACAGGCTGGCCAGGAGTGGTGGCTCACGCCTTTAATCCCAGCACTTTGGGAAGCCACGGTGGGTGGATTGCCTGAGCTCAGGAGTTCGAGACCACCCTGGGCAACATGGTGAAACCCCATTTCTACTAAAATACAACAAATTAACTGGGCATGATGGCATGCACCTGTAGTCCCAGCTACTCAGGAGGCTGAGGCATGAGAATCACTTGAGCCCCGGAGGCAGAGGTTGCAGTGAATCCAGATTGTGCCACTGCACTCCACCTTGGGCTTCAGAATGAGACACCATCTCAAAAAAAAAAAAAAAAAAAGTAATGTATAAATTTAACAGGGTCTCGAAAATCCTACAGAGAAAATACAAGAATTTGGTGATGGAAAAAGGTGAACTGTAGATTTCAATCAGTTACTGTTTATGCTAAAATACAATTTGGTTATGAATGACTGAGAGCAAGAACTAACGATATATTTATGCCTTCTCTTTAGTTGAACCAGTGTGAACCACTTTGTGTGACACATGTTTTTTTCCTGTTTTCCTCAGCATTGGTGCCTTGATTGGATTAGGAATTGCTGCCCTTGTTTTACTCGCCTTTGTCATCAGTGTCTGTGTCCTTTGCTATTTATTTCTGTATACAAAGCCTCAAAGATTAGACACTGGCCTTAAGCTTCAACACTTAGAGGCTTCTTCCACTCAAGAAGGTAATCAGTATCTATTATTTGTTACCAATTACCTGAACTTTATCCAAAAGAATAACTTGTGCCTGGGTGATCATACTGTTAACAATGAATGCTTTTTAAAAATTCAGTTTACTATGTGTCTTACTAAAAATTCACATTGAATCAGGCCTTAATGATGAAATACTTTAGGGAAATTGTGCTGAAGGAAAAATAGCAGCAGGATGTAATTATTCTCATGAAAATTAAACCATTGGTTCAGTAAATCTGCTTTAAATATATTTATGTTCCTTCTGGTTATTAAGGTTTATCCTCTTGAAATTTTAAAAATTTTGTTTTTAGATGGGGTCAAAGAAGTCAAATAAATAGAGGAAACAAGTATTTGATAACTTATTCTCTGAACCAAATATTTTCATCACTCTAGATTGGCTAGTCAGTGGTCAGTTAAGAATTTATCTGTGTGTCTACTGTGTACACAGTTCAGAGGGGCATATAAAATAATTCAGAGGCATATAAAAGAAACAAAAAATAAGTAGAAGATATATTGGCTAGATTGCAAACTAGTTAAAATATTGGGATTTGTATGTGTATAGTGTGACTATAAAGTAGAAATAATGTTTATTTATGGTTTGTGGAACTAGGTCCTATTATCTCAATCATCAAGTGCTGTGCAAATGCTAGTTGTTACCATTATAAAACTCAATCACAAAGAATTTTTAACTGTTGTGAATATAAATTTCTATAGTGTATTAAAAAGTACTAATTATAAATTTTATTGTGAGATGCACATATAAACCAATCTAGAATATACATTATAAAATATATACGGAATTTATCAATAATTTATATGTAGAATATATAAACAGATTGTTAAATTTAGGGTTTATATATGTGTTTAGAATGACACACAAGTGCTTACTTGCTTCCATGTAAAAATAAAATGAAAATCTTTATGTTAAAAAAATTGAGGAAAGTCCTCACCCATATACTCTATTTTAGTTGCATCCTAAAACTTCTCATATTATAGGGTACCTGTTCTGTGACCTTATCAAATACATCACCACTGTGCGATTGCATTAGCTCTCATTTCCTTCTCTGCAGAGGAGACCTCTCAGAGGGTATCCTGTGTCACAGAACAAGGGGGCCAAGATTCCTTGAAAGTTCTCTTCCGGAAGTACTGTTTGGAGATTACATGGCTGAAATGATAGGTTGTTAGCTGAATTTAGTACAAATGACTTAGGCCCAGTTTCTCCACTGGATGTCGAGTAGTGATTATCAAATAATCAGATTGTAAAATCAATTTTTGTCTCAATTGCTTAGGTAATTTAAAGTTGCAGTTCTTAAATTTGACTGCCTATGAATCACATAGAGAGCTTGTTAAAAAACACAAATTCCAGGCTCTGCATTTTAAAACAAGCAGCTCCTCTTGCTGCTTCTGTCCTTGTTCCCCTGCTGTCTGCTCTCCAGAGCAGCCAGAGCAGACCTGTTAAAACACAAGTCAGGTCATGTCACTCCTCTGCTGAAAACACTAATCGCTTCCTGTCTCTTTCAATGGAGAAAACAGTCTTCATCATGACCTATGGGGACTTTTGTGATCTGCCCTTATATTTCCTATCTTCGCATGCCCAGCCTCATTGGCCCCTTTGCTGTTCCTTGAAATTCCTGATTCAAGGTCTTTACACATGCTTCCACTATTGTCAAGGATGCTTTTCCCTCAGATATCTGCATGACTTACTTTTTCACTTTCCATCTTTACTCAAAAGTTACCTTCCCAGGAGCTCTCCCCTGGTTACCCTATCTGCATTTTTAATTCCCTTTCAACATTTAATACCCTCTTCCTGCTTTGAATTTATCTTAGGCATTCACCGTTAACATATTATATCCTTTACTTACCTGTTGTCTATCTTTTGTCCACTCCGAGTAGAAACTAAGTCCCAGAAAAGTAGGAATTTTTGTCTTGTTTGCTCATTACTGTATCCCCAGTGCCTAGAACACATAGCAAATATTCCATGAATGAATTGGATGGGGTAGCACTGCATGTGTGTCATACTAGGAGCATATTTTGAGAAACATTGGCAAAATATTGTCACTGTCACAGTCATAAAACATTCATTGACCGCCTTCTCTATACAATGCACTGTGCTAAATAAAAATTGGTTATTTTTCCAGATTTAGCTTAGGTACTGCTCCAAAATTTTATTTCACATTGACTTCAGAACATAGCAACAGAATTAGTTGGCTTGTTGATTCAAATTTTGTATTCTTGTTGCTATTGAGTGAGGAAGTCCATTA
Source organism: Theropithecus gelada (assembly GCF_003255815.1). Lineage (NCBI taxonomy): Eukaryota > Metazoa > Chordata > Mammalia > Primates > Cercopithecidae > Theropithecus > Theropithecus gelada. Next base: position 61,913,706 of record NC_037673.1, read on the forward strand.
CAGTTAGATGAGGCTGCTTACTTGCAAAGAAATATCCTTATTCTGCCCCTCTCACAAGTATATTTTGTCAAATTGGCAAATCAATTCAGTACACCTTTCCTGAATGCGTGCTATTGGTAAGGCAGGATTTTAAGTGATCAGTGACTTCCTGCTGCTTTCAAATGAGGTGATTTTGGTCCCTTGCATTGATTTTAACCAAATCAGACAAAGTGGAGAGCCCAAAATAAAATAGTTCAAATGTCACTAGAATGAAAGAGAAAATTGTTTGTATTTGAAAGCGAGCCTTTGATGTGATATTTACACATTGCTGTACCCTTCGTTAAATATGCATGTTCCGTTCCAATGATTCTACTACCTAGCAATGGATGCCAGTGTTCTAGCTATTGAGAAAGCAAGTCTGTGGCTTTATTGCCTTTAAGGAATGTCTTGAAGGTTAGGAACATAATAGAATATTTGCATAATAAATCAAGAAGTAAATATTATGTCAGAGGAAAATTGGTTTCACCAGTTACCCATGTCCTTTCCAAATTCATGGGTCACATCAAAAACTGGGCGAAGGATATGAACAGACACTTCTCAAAAGAAGACATTTATGCAGCCAACAGACACATGAAAAATTGCTCATCATCACTGGCCATCAGAGAAATACAAATCAAAACCACAATGAGATACCATCTCAGTTAGAATGGTGATCATTAAAAAGTCAGGAAACAACAGGTGCTGGTGAGGATGTGGAGAAATAGGAACACTTTTCCACTGTTGGTGGGACTGTAAACTAGTTCAACCATTGTGGAAGACAGTGTGGCGATTCCTCAAGGATCTAGAACTAGAAATGCCATTTGACCCAGCCATCCCATTACTAGGTATATACCCAAAGGATTATAAATCATGCTGCTATAAAGACACATGCACATGTATGTTTATTGTGGCACTACTCACAAGAGCAAAGACTTGGAACCAACCCAAATGTCCATCAATGACAGACTGGATTAAGAAAATGTGGCACATATACATCATGGAATACTATTCAGCCATAAAAAAGGATGAGTTCATGTCCTTTGTAGGGACATGGATGCAGCTGGAAACCATCATTCTCAGCAAACTATTGCAAGAATAGAAAACCAAACACCGTATGTTCTCACTCATAGGTGGGAATTGAACAATGAGATCACTTGGGCACAGGGTGGGGAACATCACAAACCAGGGCCTGTTGTGGGGAGGGGGTGGGGGAACAGATAGCATTAGGAGATATACCTAATGTAAATGACGAGTTAATGGGTGCAGCACACCAACATGGCACATGTATACATATGTAACAAATCTGCACATTGTGTACATGTACCCTAGAACTTAAAGTATAATAAAAAATTTGAAAAAAAATTCATGGGTCAGCCTCTCGATATTTCAGGTTGATTTTTACAGTTGAAACTGTTTCCATCATAGGAAATCTGAATGGCCTAAAGGGAAATATGTTCTTGTGTACACACTAAATTGACTTAGGACACTGAATTTTTTTTCCCTCTATAAGTGACGAGAGTCTAAAATAGTCTAATATTAGACAATTTTGCCAAGATTTTGCATAGTATATCTTTATTCTGTTGACTTGCATTACAATTTAAGGCTCCAACGTTTGGAATGGATCTTGAAAAAAGCTAGTCTCTGGCAGTGATTGTAGACTGTAATTGGACTACCCCTAGGGCTCATTCTGTACAGAGGACCTATTGCTGAAGCAATTGATCGGTCTTTAAGTTGTGTTCCATAACCATTTTCTTCTTTTTAAACTTTGTGTTTCGGGTTATGCATGCTTCAAATGCCAATGTTTAAAAGAATACTATTGCTTGTAAATTGTTCTGTATAGGACGTCCAGCTCCTGAGAAAACAGATGGCTGTGTGAAAGGCATCCTTCTGAGTCTACACTCTGAGGGTGAGGGCTCATTCCACAGGTTGTGGAGGAATTAATGGCTAACCGAGGAGCAATTAAAGGGGCGTCTTAGAGCCCTGCTTCTCAAACTTTTCCACCAGAGTATCCTTAAATGTATACAGTTGTCCCTCAGTATTCATTGAGATTGGTTTGAAGACCCCCTGCGGATACCAAAGTCTTCACATGTTCAAGTCTCTGATGTAAACTGGCATAGTATTTGCATGTAACCTACGCATAGCTTTCCATTTTATGTATTTATTTATTTATTTAGAGACAGAGTCTCACTCTGTTGCCCAGGCTGGAGTGCAGTGGCGCAATCTTGGCTCACTGCAACTTCTGCCTCCCTGTTTCAAGCCATTCTCCTGCCTCAGCCTCCCGAGTAGCTGAGACCACAGGCACTGGTCCCCATGCCTGGCTAAGTTTTTTGTATTTTCAGTGGAGGCAGGGTTTCACCATGTTGGTCAGGCTGGTCTCAAACTCCTGACCTCAAATGATCCACCCGTGTCAGCCTCCCAAAGTGCTAGGATTACAGGCCTGAGCCACTGTGCCTGGCCCTTTTATATGCTGTAAATCAGTAGTCCCCAACTGTTTTTAACACCAGGGACTGGTTCCATGGAAGACAATTTTTCCAGGTCGGGTATGGGAGGGATGGTTTTGGGATGAAACAGATCCACCTCAGATCATGAGACATTAGATTCTCATAAGGAGCGCACAACCTAGATCCCTCGCATGTGCAGTTCACAATAGGGTTTGTGCTCCTTTGAGAATCTAATGCCAATGTTGATTTGACAGGAGGTAGAGGGGAAGCAGTAATGCTTGCTCACCCTTTGCTCACCTCCTGCTATGCGGCCTGGTTCCTAACAGGCCACAGACTAGCTTGGTCCGTGGCCCAGAGGTTGGGGACCCCTGCTTTAAATCATCTCTAGATTAATATGTAGTACGATGTAGTACAATGTAAATGCTATGTAAGTAGTTGTTATTCTGTGTTGTTTAGGGAGTAATTACAAGAAAAATAAAGTCTGTACATGTTCAGTACAGATGCTTTTTTTCCCCAAATATTTTTGATCCATGGTTGGTTGAATCTACAGATGCAGAACCAATGGATATGGAGGGCCAACTATGTAAGAGAAAGGAACCTGTGTCTCCAGAATTCTAAGGGCTAGAGTAGAAAGGCCTGCTTTAAGCCTAATGAACTTTAAATTATCTGAAGTTCCCATTTTATTTTTAAAATTATGAGAATTTTCAATTTGACTGCATAATATGACTTGCTTTACTCTAATAATAGCATCTTCTCCCTCTCATATCTGAGTAAACTTGATGCTCCAGGAATATAAAGCATATTTATCCTGGGGCTTTGAATATCTATTGATACTCTGGAGTTGTAGAAGGGGCTGGGGGAAGGAGCAAAGAGAAGGGTTCTTAGACACAGAATTTTTGATAAAAATTAGAAGGGCAAATATTAGTAGAGCTGCTTGGCACAAATAAAATAATACAGTTGTATAGGTATAATAAACAACAAGCCTGTATTTCATGTTCTCTTTTGTAAAGACAGATGATATAAATGAAAAGGGATAAGTAAATTAGCAGTAAGGCACAGTTGTCTAGGAGAAAAGCATAAATTATATATGAAATACTGAGAAGGAAAGCAAATTTAAAGATAATGCAAACATTTATTCTGCCTGTGAGCAAAATAGGATTTGGGCTGGCTCAGCATGGTCTGCTATATTTGTCTTATATTTTGCTCCCTTGAAAGAAAATCTTCCTCTCAATTCATTATAGTTCATTATCAGTTCATTATAGGAAAATTAGGAAATACAGAGAAACAAACAAATAAATCTTATATGTGACTAATTTTCAACTGCAGAAGTTTCTTTTTTTGTGTTTTCTCCTTTTGGTTTCACACTTAGAAAGTTTTCCCCTTACCAGAAGATATAAAGATAAAATATTTAAGTATAAAAAATAAATGCATTAGTAGAAAATACAGGTAACTGTATTTTCCAGTATAGTTTATATTTTCTAGTATAGTTGATTTTTGATTTCTAATATAGTTAATTTTTTTTTTTTTTTTTTTTTTTTTTTTGAGATGGAGTTTCGCTCTTGTCGCCTAGGCTGGAGTGCAATGGCATGATCTCAGCTCACCACAACCTCCACCTCCCTGGTTCAAGCTATTCTCCTGCCTCAGCCTCCTGAGTAGCTGGAATTAAAGGCATGAGCCACCACACCAGGCTAATTTTGAATTTTAATAGAGACAGGGTTTCTCTATGTTGGTCAGGCTGGTCTCGAACTCCCAACCTCAGGTGATCAGCCTGCCTTGGCCTCCCAAATTCCTGGGATTACAGGTGTGAGCCACAGAGCCCAGCTCTAATGTAGTTAATTTTTAAATACATTTTCTAATATAGTTCAAAGTATTAGTAATTAGTTATAGTTACCTATGGTTATCTAATTATATAATTACCTAGCTGTATAATTACCTAATATAATATAGTTACCTATATTTATATATTTAGATACCTATAGATAACTATATTGTACTAGGTAATTATGTAGTTGTCTATATTTTCTTCTAATGCATTTTTCTTATACTTAAATCTTTAATACTCCTGGAGCTTTAATTTTGGTATAAAATATGAGGTAGAGATCTGCCTTTTTAATTTTCCAAATAATGAGTCAGTTGTCAAATATTTATTGGCTAATCTATTTTTCTCTTGACAATTTAAAATGTCACTAGTCATAAGCTAAATTCTTACATATATTGTGGTCTGTTTTGGACTTTGTGTTTTGTTAAATTGATCCATCTGTTTATTTTAAGCTAGTAATATACTTTAAGAATTACTGTAGCTATACAGTTTATTTTAATATCTGATTAAACAAGACTCCATCTCCCCTCTCCTGTCATCCTTTTTTTTCAGTTTTCGGGCTACTCTAGTAACATTCAAGTTTCCAAATAAACTTTTGAATCACGATGTCCAATTTTAAAAAGACAAATGGTATTTTGATGGGTTTTGTACTAAATGTATAAAGAAGTTGAGAACTACTTTTCTAAATAGCCTTAACGTCCTTTCAAAAACATTTGCTCAAAGCTCTTATGAATTACGCTGCCAAATTATTTATTAATGGTAATCAGTGTTTATTTCAGAAAGATTTTAAAGGAATTCATTGAGATCTTAGCAGAAGATAGGGTAATTGGAATTCAATGGCATAAAAGGCCACCTGTGTCCCTTTAAATAGAAAGACCTTTTTATTTAAAATAATGAGCCTAGAATTTTATACAACTGCTTCTGTTCCTACAATGTAGAAAATAAAATTGCTCAGTAGTTACCTATATTATTAGGTTGGTGCAAAAGTAATTGCGGTTTTTGGCATTATAATAGCATTTTGGAGTCCTCCTCAGGGCAGAGTCAGGCAATCCTCAGTCATGCTCAAACCAATAAGCAAAATAGAAGCCAATCTCTCATTGAAAATCATTTATTTCAAGGACATATAATATCAGCTAACTTCCTCTGTAAGATATTGTTAATCATCAATGGTTGGAAGAATTTAACAATACAGAAAGAAAAAGATGAATTCTGGAAAAAATAGTGTAGGAAAAAATTTCTGAATAGAACTGCCTGCACTCATTAATGAGTGACTAAAGCAAAAGGGCAATTCCAAGATTCTAACTTTCATGATAAATTTTTTAACTGTGCTTATGTGAGATCTCTCTACATACTTGAGGGGAGGGCAGGGCATTGAAAAGGGAGAGGTCAATAAGTTTTGCTCACTTCACCATTTAGCTCACACCCAGTCCTATGCATCATCGTATTAAATTTGAAGGGAAAACATCCTCTTACAAATAAAAAAAAACACTTTTAGGGTAAAAACTTGAAATTGCTTGTTTCCGCAAAAAGGAACTGCAGGATGAGTGGGATGTGTAGATTTTCTACTAAATAATAAAGTGACTCAGCTAGGTTAGTACATGGAAGCTGCTGAAGAACATCAGAATGGTAACCCAGAAGCTAGGAGGACATTGGCAGATGATAGTAGAAAGGCTTAATGACAGTTCTGCCTGATAGCCACGAGATAAAGACCTGCAGGAGTCCCCAACATTCTTTTGATATTTTGAAATGGCAGGCAAGGGCAGAGTTCACAGAAGAATTCTAGGTCCCTGAAGAAAGGGTTTGAAAATAAATATAAAATTTAACTGTTATCAGAAAAATTATGTTGGCCTACCTGTGATAAGGATAGGTAGAAAGATTTCGTTCGATGAATTGGATTTAAATTTTGGCAAAGGCCAAAGCTTTAATTTAATGCCAGTCTAGGAAGTATAGGATTAAAGGAAGGTTGAAATTTGCATACAATGACTAGAACAACAAAAACCAAAGAATGGAAATAAGTAGCAGGCAGCAGGAAGAGCAGTTGACAATTGAGTAGGAAGGAACTGTGATGTTGAATCTTGGCAATTCCCACTCCACTAACGAGAAAAATAAATTAAAAAAGAAAAAATTTTTATGTGTGACAAATCTCTTGGGAGCGCAATGATATTACAGATTCATTTAAATTGAATCCATGTTGTTACCTGTGACAGAAAAGAGGCTGCTGTTTTTATCCCTATTTTGTTGGTTAAGAAACTAGTTTCTCGATTAAAATAAAACTAGGAAATGCTGAGGTTGCTGAGATATTTTTATCTTTCTCTTTTAAAATTATCCCAGAGCTGTAGTTAGCTGGACTGTATTATCACTACAGCTCCACTAACTGCAGTTGTTTCCCAATATGTCCGATTACTCTAAGTTACCAGAGGGATATACCTTGAAAAAAGCACTTTTGGATTTGTCTAACCTGCAGGAAGAGAGTGAATGCTAGAGGTGTTATGGTGTTTATAACACATCTTTTCTTGTTCACATAGCAATTTGGTTTTGTTAGGGGAATTGCTTTGGCTTTAGAAGCCAATCAAAAAAATATCTTTGTACTTAACACTGGTTAGAAGGATCCAATAGCCAAGTAAATAATGAGTTGAGGCTGGGGAATAAAGATCTTTACAAGTCATACATGAATAAAAATCTATACTACTGTAATGTATTTTGCAAGCCTTTAAATCTCAGAGGGGAGTAAACAAGTTAGATAAATTCCTTCAGTTGTTGCCAGAGAAATATATAATGGAAACAAGAGCATCAGAATGGGGATAACTTAGAGAGAACCCCAGAATGACTAAGTTAGGAAATAACTTCCTTAGTTTATTTCCCACTAAAAAACCAAAAAACCCAAATTGGTTATGACAAAACACCTTGAAAGTCTGATTAAACTATTATGAATTTAAGTATGTAAAAAGCTTTGGAAACACGAAGGACTTTAACATTACACTTTTTAGATTTCCAGGAATTCAAAAAAAATTAAAATTTTAGATACTTAAATCGGTGCTTATATAAGATACAGATGTCACCCAGATAATACAAAATTAATTTATATATTAAATCTTTGATCTTTTATCTTTACCTGCTATGCTAAAGAGTAAAAATAATATTAAACAAGTGAAAAACAACCTACAAACACCTTAATTTGATTTTCAAATATTACATAATGTCAACGCAAAGTATCTGAGACAGGTCTCTGTCACTTCAGAAGGTTTATTTTGCCAAGGTTAAGGATGCATCCCTGACACAGCCTCAGGAAATCCTGAGACATGTGCCCAAGGTGGGTGGGGGTACAGTCTGCTTGTATGTATTTTAAGGAGACATGAGACATCAGTTAATATGTGTAAGATGGGCTGGGTGCAGTGGCTCACACCTGTAATCCCAGCACTTTGGAAGGCAGAGGTGGGCAGATCACTTGAGCCCAGGAGTTTGAGGCCAGCCTGGGCAACCCTGTCTCTACCAAAAAATTAAAAAAATTAGCTAAGCATGGTGGTGCGTGCCTGTAGTCCCAGCTACTCGGGAGCCTAAGGCAGGAGAATTTCTTGAACCCAGGAGGTAGAGGTTATAGTGAGCCAAGCTTACACCACTGCACTCCAGCTTGGTGATAGAGCAAGACTGTCTTAACACACACACAAACAAAATGTGTAAGATGTGCATTGGTTTGGTCTGGTAAGGTGAGACAACTCCAGGTTAGAAGTAGATAAGAGAAAAAAGGTTGCATTCTTTTGAGTCCATGATCAGCCTTCCACTGAATACACAATTTAGTCTGGCTCAGTGAATCTGCATTTTTACATAAACAGTAGGGCAGAGGAAGCAATCGGATATGCATTTGTCTCAGGTAAGCCTCAGAGGGATGACTTAGAATTGGAGGCAGGTTTGCCCTAAGCAGTTCCCAGGTTGACTTTTCTCTTTAGCTTAGTGATTTTGGGATCCCAGGATTTATTTTCCTTTCACATTCCCACCTTTTTCTTTTTAAAATCTTTTGGAGAAAGTATTTTAGAAGAAAATTGAGTCTGGTCTCAGGTTTGGTCTGATCTCTCATGGCTAGTATGGTTCATTCCTAGATGGGTAGGTGCCACATTATGAGGAAAGCTCATTTTTAGCAGGTTGTGAAGTCTCATGTCCTATGAAGAGAAAATAGGAGGAGGAAGAGAGAAAACAAACAAAACCAGAACAATCCTGGAAAATCAATATAGGTCATATTACTTTGAAGTCCATACATCAGTAGGCAGGTATGAAGCGACTTATGTATGTAAATAGGTTGCTGTTATTTTCTTTTAAAGCTTAAGTTGTCTAGCTTCAGTTTGCAGGGCTTTAAAGAAAGCACAGCTTAGTTTTCAGTGATTTCAACATAGAAAAACTAGGGAAAAAAGGGAAAAGAAACAACAAAAATTAAATTAAAAACATTATTTTGGAGACTTGTAGCCTGGAAAAATTTTAGAATTCAGTCCAAACTGTAGAAAAGAATAAAAATTGAAAAACATTAGGCAAGACTAGAATCTAATAACAAGTGTACTATAGCTCATTTTGAAACATAGTTTTTCTCTCTCCAGTCTCCCATTTTTATTAAAAACAAATCATAATAGGACTGATTTGCTTGCAAAAATAAGATTTAGTCTTATGCTTGGCCTGATTATTTGTATAAAGGGCAGCAAGGATAATTATTTTTCAAATAGCCTTTTAAAATTTGGCTTTGATGAAACTCAAGGAATCTCAGATAAGACTTTTTTCTTTTCTTTTCTTTTCTTTTCTTTTTTTTCTTTTTTTTTTTTTTTTTTAAGCTGAGCCCAGCCATAGGTTTGTATCCTCAAATACCTATGAGTTGTGTAATTTCCTCTCCTCTTGAGGTCCCAAGATACCTTGGACCTCCTGGGCCTGTTAGAATGTGATATTCTTTACTTACCACAGGTTAGGAGCCGGTTAGGAGCCCTATGCAGGAACCATGAGGACACGGTATGAGGCCAGTTTTCCCCAAAGGGCTTTTTTTGGCTCTATGGGTTAAGCTTGATTCCTTAAAGGAAAGCATGCTATTCTATTCAAAGCCTTGGTAAAACAACCAGTTTCTCCAATTGTGCCCTGTTGCAAAAGAAAACATTCTTATTGCACTTACGCAAATAACTATGTTGCCATAAGTTAAGAAAACTCACAAATAGTTTACAAATTCTGGAGAAATAAGGAAGAGAGAAATATGCTCCAAATTTTGTTTACAGGAGTATACTTTACTCAATTGTTAAAAGCTGTAGATAGCTTAAAATAAGTTTTTTTCACTCTGAAAAACAAAAGATGAGCAACATTTTAAGCTAAAAGTAAAAAAGATTACTTCAGTCTTCTTTTAGCTCAGTCCATGCAGTTAACTCTGGTCCTGTTTGATATTGGTGAACATTTCAGTTCTCTGAGAGTCCTGAAAGTTTTTTCTTTTATTCTAATGTCACAATTTCCAAAGTTATTAAAAACCTGCATTCAAGAGCACCTATCAAAGTCCTACAGCTGATTATAGACCACCTTTTGAAGAGGATCAAAACAAGAGAAGTCTTAGGACAGCCATTATTAAAACCACATTTGACTAGCAATTTGTTACTTCTCTGGCATACAACAGTTTTACATAATTATAATTATTAATAACATACAATAAGTCATATTAGAATTATAGGAGTTTCCTATAATTTTGGCACACACACCAATAACATTTATACAAATATAGCCCAAAGAAAACCAAACACCATTTCATATTTGACAATGCTTCCTGTATGATTTCTATACCAATAAGCCAAATATGTCTCTTTTGGACTTCTGGGGACTAAAGGCAAAAAATTAATGAGGACTCAAGTTAGAATTTGACTTTGGAAAGTGTGTCAAGTATAAAAAGTTTAAAAGGCTTGATATCATGAAATAGGATCACAGGTCATTGCAAAGTAAGTCATTCATTTAACCAAGGTGATAACATAAAGATTTCAAAAACAGGTGAAAACCTTTATTCTTTGAGAGAAAAGACTTAATTTCCCAAATCATAAGCCCTAATAAAGACAGCATGAGGCCAATTAAACCTGTCTTTCAAAATCTTGAAAACAATCTATAAAATGCCTGATTTTTTAATCATCTTGACAAGATAAAATTTCCATAAACCTTGTTTATTATTTGTTAAATTTGAATCTAATTTTTAGAAAATATTTGCTTTGCAAAGTCAATAATTTTTTATTTCTTAAATTTTTCATGCCATCTTTCTCTACTATATTTATTTTAAATAGCTTTGCTTGCTGATTGGGCAAAGGCTATTTTCCAGGCTGGCAAATGCTGTGCCTACAACAAATTAGCTTTTAAAAATCAAATTATACTTACTGCATGTTTAGAAGTAGAAAGTAACTTATTTTACTACCAAAAATAGTTCAGAGGAGAAGTAATTGAAATAAAGTCATTATTGTGCCACTCTAGGCCCCAGATTTTAAATTTCAGTGCTTCTAATATTAGCCTAGAGATCAATACCATGCATGTTTCAGTCTTATGGGTAAGATATGGAAGCTGCAGTGAGACATCTTTCAAAACTTGTAAATAATATTGTCCTTTGAGTGTTGAACCATGAAATCGTCCCAGAGTGAGGGATGTCCTGATCGATCCTAGAAAGCATTTTACCTATAGAAAAGTATCTTTAATATATATTTTTACTTGCAAAAAGCAGTTTACTTATAGAAAGCAATTAATATGCAAAGCCAGGAAGTATTGGCATGCTTAAAGGCAAGGTTTAGATTCACCTGAAGAAAAAAAATTAAAAACTCATATCCAGAAGATATGCTGTATGGTGAAAAGAAGAGGATGTACAGTAGCTACTTCTAATGGAAGGAGTCTTGGCTAATGGACTTCCCCTTAGGGAGGTTTGTGGCAGATTTTCTAAAACCTGAAGGAGAATTCTTCAAGCAAAAGAGGCTGGAGAATTAGAGACACTAGGCAACTGGAAGAGGCTTGGGGCAGAGAGGGAGACACCAGGGAAAGTTTGGGGAAAACAGGACTTGTGGGTATCTGAACCACCAAAGACAAGGAAGGGAGTGGGGTGAACTGAGCCAGAAGAGGAAAGCAGAACCAGATCATCAGCCTAACCAAGTTTATGTGTGATCCCAAAGGGCTTTAGCAGACAGGCTGATAATGTTATGAGTAAGTGCTATGTAAGTATTAACTATTATTATATTGCTGATAGTTTTACATTCTTCTCACTTGACATTGTATTCTAAGCACGTTCCATGTAATTAAACATTTCTTAGAAACCATTTTTATTTTTTTTTAAGTTAAAGGGCTGCATGGTATCTCAGGCATGATATTTAGCAATTCTATCATTGGAAATTTAAGCTACTTTCATTTCTTGGTATTGAAAATAACCAGTGAAGAAGATGTCTATAAGTTTTAGATCTCATCTTTGATGGTTTCCTTGGGAATTTCTTGTTAAAGTGAAATTACACAGTAGGAACATTTGACACCTTTAAGTATGCACCAATTTACACTCCCATCATGCTACACCGTTGAAAGAAAAATTACTTTTTATCCTCACCTGAGTGATGAAAAATTGTTTCTCACCTTTCAAATTTACATTTCTTTCTGACTAGCAAGATTAAAACTTTTTCATGTTTATTAGTCATTTTATCTTTTCTGTCACTTTCTTCACTCACTAAAAGGTGTTAATGTCCTACATGCTGATATGTAAGATCTTTACATATTAGACATGCATCATTTGCTCTAAATATTTTTTGCTAGTTGGTTTTCAATCTTGTCTTTTGCTACCCAGTTTTAAAGTTTTCTGTCTTATCCTTTAATTCATTAATACACTCAACTAATATTTATTGAACAACTATGTGCAAGGCATTTTTATAGACACATCATTAATGAACAAAATAGTCAAAAATTTCTTGGAATGTGGTACTTAAATTTTAGTGAGGGAAGACAGATAATAACTGATAAGCATGATAAATAGGTAAATTATATTAGTTAATAAGTGCTTCGGGGGAAAAATGGAGGGCAGAAGGGGTTGGTGATGGGGATATGGAGGCTGCAATTTTAAATAATGCTTTGGGTAGGTCTTATTGAGAAGATGACTTTTGAGGAAGGACTTGGAAAAAAGATAGTTATTGTGCAGATTATCTGGAAGAAGAGCATAGTAGACAGAGTAAATAGTCAGTGCAAAAGTCCCAAGGGCTGGAACATGCCTGAAATGTTTAATCAAAGAGGTTGGAGTGAACCAAAGAATGAAGTAGAAAAAAATGAAGTCAGAGAGGTTAATGGTGTGTGTATGAAATCATGTAGGCCACTGTATAAGACTTGGGTGAATGGAGGGTTCTGGGCAGAGGGCATGATTCAACTTAGTTTTTAAAGAATGGCTCTTTGAATGTTGTGCTGAAAACAGAATAGTGGTAGCAGTGAAGATGGTGAGAAGTGGTCTGATTCTGGATGTATTTTAAAAGCATAGTCAACAAGGATTTCTGATGGATTGGATGTAGGGTGAGAGAGAAGAGAGGCATCAAGGACCAGAGGTTTTTGGCCACTGGACTGTGGATTTAGCAACATGGAGGTAATTAGTAATGGTAAGGTAGCAGAGAGTAAAAAAGAATGGTGCCCTGGAAGCCAAGGAAAGAACTGGATCAACTGCTGCTAAGAAATCAAATAAGATGAGAATGAACCGGACTGTGCATTTAGCAACATGGAGGTCATTAGTAATGTCTGTGATTTCTTCCACTCTTCTTTACATATTTATGTTATTTTCTATTGGTGAAATGATACATTAGTTATTTCTACAATCATTCAACTTTCCTAACACTATTCATTGAATAATCCATTTCTTTGCTGTGTTTGTTTAGTACTAACTTCCGATCAGTAAAGATCCATATTCTTTTACCTTTGCTCATTTTGGACTCATATTTATATGCAGTGAGTGAATGGGATTGTGGCACAACTGTGCCCTTTTAATAAACCACATCTAAATCAGTTATAATGGCAAAGCCTTAAGGTTGTGCAAGTTATTATGATTGGCTTTAATGTAGTTCATGCATAGGAGAGGGACAGTCACACTTTTGTTAAGTCACTCAGAAATTGTTACCTTTTTATCAAATGTGTATTTTCCTCATGGAAGCATGGAGGAAAAAGGTAAGCATGGAAATCAATTTTTTTGTTTCTGTTACTATTTCCCTTATTTGACTTTCAGAAAGAAATACTCAAAAACCACTTCAAAATAACTCAATTATCACTCATACACATAACATTTTCAGGATATATTTTCAATATTGCTACAAAAATTATTTTTAAGTGCACATTTTTATAAGTGAAACTCGATGTCATAATTTCAAATAATTATTTCATTTTGGTTTGTGTATCTGCAGGCAAGTCAAATGAAAAAACCAAAGCCCTCAATTCAAATGCAGCATCAAATGCAACGAATGAAACATACTATGAAGCTGATGATGTAATTCAAGAAAAAACAATGGATGCAACACAAATCTACATTGCTTATTAACTAAAAATTCTGTGTTTTAAATGCTTACTGGAGAGATGGGGCAATAAAAATAAAGCGTGCATTTGAAACAGTTTGTAATATTGCTTTTCAAAAATTCGTCACTCACAAAGCAAGACACAGCTGCATTTTTGATCAGTTACTTTATTAAACACACATTAAGGTTTTTATTGGTTTTCCTTTGTATAAATTTACTTTTATTTGCTAATTAAGATGTTTCTGTATCACATGAGATTATGCTAATTATTCAGGAGAAATTAAAGAATTTATCAATAACAAGAAATTCTATCTCAGTGAAGAACAATGAGAAGTTTATGTCACATTACCACCATTTCTCAACTTTTTGATAATAACAGGCAGTTATTTTTATGAGATGGTACTGGATAGGTAAATATCAGGGGGAACTGTCTTATAAACTAGAGGTGACTTGTTCTTAAGTCTCTTAGAAGTCAACCTATGTCTTTTTAGATTTTTCTGGGCGCAAACAATATATTCAGTAACAAAAAAATCACAATGTATAATCTGTACAATAAATATTTTGTTTCAAGAGATAAGCATAACAAAAAAACTTTTGCTGATAGATTTCCTAAATAATCTGTATAATGAAATATACAAAACAAATGAGTTCTCTGGTTCCACCTAATGCTATCACATTAATACCACCTAGAAATCTAGAAATAAAACTAATTTCTGCAAATTATAATTTTTAAAGATTTTAATTCATAAGTGTGTTTTCTATTATAACACAGACCTGGTTTTGTAATAGAATTCATCAGAAAAAAAAGGGAATTATTTTAAGTGGCTCTACTGAGCTTATCTACTATGTCCTGTGAAGTTTTTGTAGTCAGAAAACTAGCATTTCAGACGAGATCTGGCACATTTAGACTGGTATGGCCATAGCCAAAAACTAGCATTTCAAAATGTGCTGAATACAGCTTCTCTGGTCTGATACATAAAAAAGAATGCCTTATTTTTCTTGGGCATGCAAAGCTCAGGGTTACAAACATTTTGTCATTAGCCTGTCAAAATTTCTACCAAGAACTATTGTTATCTCCTAGACCAGAACTGTCTAGAGAGAAGTTTCTGAGATGATGGAAATGTTCTTCCTATATCTGCACTAATAATGGTAGCCACCAGTCACATGTGGCTACTGAGCACTTAAAATGTGGCTAATGCAACAGAAAAAATAAAATTTTTCATTTATTTGATTAATTTAAATAACCCCATGTGGCTATATTGGCCCCATAGTTCCAGATCACTATTGCAACATCCTACTGCCAGAGTTGAACTTCACATTCAAAAAGACAATTTTGCCAATGTTTAAATATTAAAATTGCTTAAAGTATATGTTAAGTTTGAAAATTAAGACACTTCCATTATAAAAATGACATTTTACATGGCCATAAAAGCAAAGAATTTTCACTTATTTTGTGAAAGTTCATAAAGCTTTTATGGGTGCTTCTTGATCTTTGATATAACTTTGATTTTAAAGTATCCCAGAAAATTTGCTATCTTGATATACAGTAATTTAGTAATATTACCATATTGTCTCTGGTGAAAATCTAGGTTGAGAAAAATTTAGTTAAGGCACTAGTACTATTCTACTTTTGTTGCTCAAGGGCAAGAATTATAAATGGCACAAGAAGCAGGAAAGAGACAGAGCTAGCAAAATGCTCACTGCCCCAACTCCTCCCAACTTGTGCAAAAGGCATAGTGGGGCCAGGCATGACTGGATGCATCATGGGTTGTGCTGTAGGAGAGGCACCCCAATTCTCTGTCGCTATACCTATTTTTAGAGGAGTTAGGAGGCGATATTGAGGTCAGAAGACTCTGGTCTTCGCAACTGGGATTATTTTCACACTGGCATAAGAAACCTACTGTTCTTGGGCACCCAATGTCCAGGAAGTTTTGGTTTCAGCACTAGGATCAGCTGGAGTCCTTAAAGCACTCCCTGCTGAGCTAGCTTAAAACTAGGTTACCTGAGGTAGAACCACAGGGCTCATCCAGTGGACCAATTGGTATGTCTCTCTGTAACTCTGAAGCAGTTGTGCTTCACAGGTTAAGCCAAATTTCAAAAGCAAGGGGCCTTATTAAATTACAGCACATTTTGTACACTGAAAAATATTCGAAATGATTTGGACCTAACAAATACTAAAATAGCGATAGAATTTAGGCCAATACAATTAAGAACAAAACACATCTCAAAGTATGTACATGTACATATAACTCTGGGGATGGGTCTAATAAGGAATACAGCAGCTTTATGTGTTTTTAGATGATTTAGGTTACTGTGTAATTTTTGGAAATAATAATGAGACCGTAGAAAGAAATGTGAGTCTAATAATAGACCCTAAAATAATCAAATTATATTTTACATAGCCTTCTAATGAAAGCAATTTCATCTTTTAAAAATGGTGGGATTAATCGGATTATGAAACT
The DNA here is from genome assembly GCF_003255815.1 of Theropithecus gelada. Classification (NCBI taxonomy): domain Eukaryota; kingdom Metazoa; phylum Chordata; class Mammalia; order Primates; family Cercopithecidae; genus Theropithecus; species Theropithecus gelada. The sequence goes on from NC_037673.1 coordinate 61,929,937, forward strand.
GATAAAACCAAACCCCAATAAAAGTAATTTCCTTCCTTAAAATCTTTTATTGTTTTTCTTTTTTCTTTTTTTTTTTGAGACAGAGTCTCACTCTGTCACCCAGGCTGAAGTACAGTGGTGTGATCTCGGCTTACTGCAACTTCCGCCTGCTGGGTTTGAGCAATTCTCCTGCCTCAGATTCCAGAGTAGCTGGGAGTACAGGCGCCTGTCACCACGTCTGGCTAATTTTTGTATTTTTAGTAGAGACAGGGTTTCGCCAAGTTGGCCAGGCTAGTCTTGAACTCCTGACCTCAGTTGATCTGCCCACCTCAGCCTCCCAAAGGGCTGGGATTACAGGTGTGAACCACTGTGCCTGGCCCCCCTTAAAACTCTTTAATGATGTCTCATTGCTTACAGATTATAGTTCAAGCTCCCAAACATGGAACACACGACCCCTTCTTCTTGTTCCTAAGAACTTAAAATGGCAGTCTCAATTCTTACCACTTCCTGCCTCGCCTATGATACACCAGCAACACCAGATTGCTTGTAATTCTTGACAAACACCTAACACAGCTTGTTGTACATCTGGTGTTTCTTTACAGCACCCAATCTGTCAATAACTGCCATAACCTTCATTCTTATCCTTAATCAAAGTGCAATTCAGTCACTACTTTCTCTAGGTAGCCTCTTCTAATTTCTCTAGACTAGGTTAGGTACCACTCTGAGTTTCTATAAACTCATGTCAATTACTGCACTAATTATATAACGGAATATGCTCTAGTGTTTCTTCTACCAACTACACTGTGAAGTCCTTCAGGGAGGCAAATGTGTCTTACTTATCTCTGTATCCCCAGTACTTAGCACAGCATTTGCCATGTTAGGTACTCAATAAATATTTGTTGAAGAAAGGATTCAATGGCATTTTAATCAACATTATTAACAACTCTTCAGCCTAGTTTACTCTGAAGGCAAACTAGGGTTATATACTTTTAGATAGAGTTGTAAATACAAACACATATAGTTGTTTTACTTCTCATTTATTGTTGTTTTGACCTCAGAGAACCAAAGATGTAAATGGAGATGTATATTAAGTATGAAGAAAGAGGGACATCTCTGAGAAATACCAGCCAACATATGATATGCAAAAAAATAAAAGGGGAAATTGTGTGGGGAGAAGGTCCATCAATCCAAAAATAATGGCCATAAAGTGCCAGATAATCTAGTTCCAGATGCAAACCTAAATATAAATTCCACCTGCTTCTGGTGAAAATGACATGCATTAGGTTGTAAGAATATGAACCAAGTATCAATTGTCTGCTTGAAGAAGCTGAACGTGTTTAACTGTTATATTAATAAATTCAACCTTTACTATTATAGAATGCTAGCTGTTTATAATAATTAAAATGAATATTGCTTGAATTTTAAAATATTGATAATTATATATATTAAAACTAGAAGTGATTTCAGAGATAATCTGGTACAACATTTTATAGATGAAAGACATCAAGGCCCAGGGAAACTAAGTGACTTTGTTCAAGATCATACAGGTAGTTAGAATGAACAGACTGTTTTACTGCTAATTCAGTTTTCCTTCTGGTACATATTGCCTGGGAGGGAATTTCATTAATTTTCTTCTAAAATGTATTCATGAGATTTACATCCAATCTCAATAATATCATTTTAGAAGAAAATTACTTCAGTAAAAATAAATTTTTATTCAAATAAGATATTTCATAAACTATGCTAAAATTATAGGAAATTTACTTAGGAATACCAAGATAATTTCTGGGGGGAAAATTACTGATCATTAAAATATTTTAATTTGCATATTACATTAGTTAATGAGGATTGACTTTTGCTCTTCTCAATCATTATTGTGTCACCATTCAGAAACCTAATGACCTAATTTATAATCTCTACAATTAACAGTAATAAAACTTACAAATAACTCAATTAACTATTTCACTACAATTACTATCATTTTTAACTATCTTACTCAATGGAATGAGGTCATTGCCTTTGCAGCATCTTCTAATCATTTTTTAATATTTCATTTTACTATTATTTTTTCAAGGCTAGTCAAGTCAAGCAGTGGGAGTGGAGAAACACTACCGAACTTGGGTCAGCCTCATTTTTAAAAAAGCTTTATATTAAAAACCGATTTTTAAAATCTTGATAATTGAAGAACTGTATTTTCAAAAAATTAGCAGCAAAGGCAAAACAAAACCCTAAAAACCTGTTGGCTCTGTATTTTTCTCCCAGTTACTGACTGATCTATTTAAACAAAAGCATTTCGAGAGGCCCAAACGACTAAATTAGGTTATGGAAAGGCTGAAAGCGTAAGAGCTGTCATGGCTGCAATGCTATTATAGAAGAGGGCTGTGGATACAGCTTCCCTAGAATTTAAGCATGGGTAAGCATATGTTAAGAGGAGTTATAAGGCTCCCTGAGTCTTACTGAGGGTACCCACATTGGGTGCCGGGTGAAAGAAGAATCAGTAAACCTTTCTAGCCTGTGAGGTTAAGTATACTTAGCTGATTTCATTATCACGAATTCACCTGCAGCCATATCTGTAGGTGATCAATTTGAAAATTTCTACGTGCACCATAGTGAGGTATTTGCAATCTTTGGTGCTATGCCATGATGTTGGTTGATATTCGATGCTTCTACAACATAAGCATTTACTTTATTGGGCATAAGGGATACCTAAGTATTAAGCAAAGTAACACCGATCAATGTGAAAATAGAAATTTAAAAAACAGGGCCGGGCGCGGTGGCTCAAGCCTGTAATCCCAGCACTTTGGGAGGCCGAGATGGGCAGATCACGAGGTCAGGAGATCGAGACCATCCTGGCTAACACGGTGAAACCCCGTCTCTACTAAAAATACAAAAAACTAGCCGGGCGAGGTGGCAGGCGCCTGTAGTCCCAGCTACTCGGGAGGCTGAGGCAGGAGAATGGCGTGAACCCGGGAGGCGGAGCTTGCAGTGAGCTGAGATCCGGCCACTGTACTCCAGCCTGGGCGGCAGAGCAAGACTCCATCTCAAAAAAAAAAAAAAAAAAAAAAAGAAATTTAAAAAACATATCTACTAATATGTATTTGAAAATGCTTACCCATATAAAATTTCCATTATTATATAAAGGCTTTCATGATGCAACTCCCTGGCTCTTAAATTTTAAAAAGTACAGAATAAAATTCTTAATTCTATTTTTTGACACTGCTCTTGAGGTTGCCACAAAAGGAAAAGAGAGAAACACCCCAAACTGCTCATTTATGAAAACATAAGTTCAGTGTGAAATTTGCTTTAAAACTACAAATTATGTCTGACAAAATAAATATATATGCTCACATTTATAAAATTTTCCACATTACTCATAGAAACAAGCTTCACAAAATTTACATACTGAATACAATAAAAATCAGTTCTAATAAAGATTTAGCTATCTTCCTAAATAAAAATTTCTGTGTTTGAGGTATCACTGTAAGACATGCCAATATGGCACATTTGTAAAACAACCCAGGAGTCTATCCTAAAAATCCTGACCAACTCAGCATCATCTCTGCAGACTTACTAACAGGCTGAACTAATCTCTTTATATAAGAAAGAAATATTTCAATTATTACAAAAACAAAGGAGGCAGGTACTAGAAATTCTGCATTTCGTAGAACAGTGAAACTTTGTTAGAGATATTTTCATGATCATCTTCCTGCAGACACCATTCATTTAAAAAGTCCTAGTCAAGACCATTAAGCAGCTGCACCTTCTATGACATTGAAAAAAAATCCCTAGAGATTTAGAAAAAAAAGAAGAATTTCACTATCTTTAAAAGATATTCTATTTTAGTATATAAAGCTATTAAATTTTTCTGTGTCAAGAGCAAAACATTACCCCTTACCTAGCTTCATGACTGGAAGGTGGACACCTGAATCAGCAATACTCATTAGCTGCTACGTAGATGACCCGTGTTGACTGCGGTAAAGCCATTTTACAATCAACTAATGAAGTAATAACACTAGCCAAACACACAGAGACACAAATACCAAAAACGATGTGTTTAGTATACACAAATAGCTATACTTGGGGCATGGTGATCAAGTAACAAGACTGATTTATTACTTTGCAGTCATAGCACATTAAAAATATATTGCCAGAGGGATAATGGTCCCACATATGAAAAATGTCTATGGGGAAAAGGCTGTGATTTATTGCAAAGCACAATATATAGCAAATTCCAAAGAAGGGCAAACACTTTTTAAAAACAAATTTTTAAATTTAATGGCTTAAGCCAAAGTCTCAGTTACTTTCTGGAGAATTCAGAATTAGGTGTAGAAGACTGCTTTTCCTTTTTTCTCTTCTTTTTTTCCTTTTTGTGATGTTTCCCTTTTTTTGATTTGCTCTTTTTTTCTTTTTTCTTTTCTTTCTTCTGATATTTTTGTTTCTTTTGTTTTGAAGTGTCCTCTTCAGTGGAACTGGATGAGTAAGACCTATGGATAATAATACACACTGACTGAGAATTGCATTTATGACTGATAGATAAATTTAAGCGGGATTTGAACTGCCTTAAATTCTTCTTGAAGTAAGGTAGTGAGTATAAACATAAACTTAAAATGTGCTTCATATATTTGCATTCCCTTAAAACACTGAATTTAGAATTTGTGCTGCTTGGTCACAGAAATTAACAAAATTAGTATCTCTATTCCACTCAATTTTAGTAATGAGTTTTAAATTCAGTAAGGATGAAATTATTTTTCTGTGACTTTTGGTTTTTCATGCAGTTATACCATTCAAAATCCTAAAATGCAAACAAAGGGGCATTCACCAAGCCTTATTATATTCACTTGTGTATATAATAACTTAGCATATTTTCTTAAAACTGCCTCAAAAGTTGCAATTCTCTATTTTAAAGGGCTATAATTTTGCGTTCATAGGAATGAATTAAAGCTGAAAGTTAGCAAATTAAAATTCTGCTGATTTTTTCAAGTACTGGGTCCGTCTAGACGGAGAGTAATGAATACTTGCATTACAAAATAATTTTCATTAGTTACAAAGGATGCTTTTATGCTAGATATAAATGAAAAAGGATGGGTTATCATTATGCGTTTGAAAAATATTGCTTTAATACTAAATTGGAAACATTGGTTGGATTCCTTCCTCTAATATTAAAAAAAAAGGAAAAGAAAAAGAAAAAGAACAGAAAACACTGTCTTTCAAGATCTTACGTAAAGAGATGTGCAACATTCTACCTATACTCAAACTCAAAATATGAGTGACAAGACAGAAACTGAGTGTATTTAAAATGTAAAAAAAGGTACCTGAAGAGTTAGTTTAGTGATCTAAATATTAGGAGTTAAAACTCAAACTAAGAAAACCTGAGACGGACATAAAGGAGGTGCCAATGTAAATTCAGGAGACTACAGGGGTCCAAGGCTATCTTGTGTCTGTATAGTGTGTGAATTCCTTGACTGCCTTCCTCCTTTAGTGACTCCGAGTTTTCCCTTATTTTTGTAATGTTGTGTTCCTTTCTCCTCCTTGTTTGTCTGCTTACTCAGACTTCCGACCATCTGTTAAAGCTTATTATCTCATGTATTCTCCTGCTCCCTTGCCTCTTCAGTTCTGTTATTCTCGAATCTTGTCTACTTTCCTGTTTTAAAGACCCTGCTTGACTTGACCTCTGGATTCTGACTAAAGCTTCTTCCCTGCCTGCACTTTTTTCTTTAGCTTTTTGGTCCCAGAGTTTTTTTTTTTTTTTTTTTTTTTTGAGACAGAGTTTCACTCTTGTTGCACAGGCTGGAGTGTAATAGCGTGATCTCAGCTCACTGCAGCCTCCACGCCCCCGAGTTCAAGCGATCCTTCTGCCTCAGCCTCCCAAGTAGCTGGGATTACAGGCACCAACACCACCATGCCTATTTTTTTTTATTTTTGTATTTTTAGTAGAGATGGGGTTTCACTGTGTTGGCCAGGCTGGTCTCAAACTCCAGACCTCAGGTGATCGACCCGCCTTGGCCTCCCAAAGTGCTGGGATTACAGGAGTGAGCCACCATGCCTAGCCTGAAGTCTCAATTTTAAGATAAAATTTTAGGCTGTGGCATAGCAACACGTTCAGGTGGCACTATCTCTGCTAAATGTGCACAGAAAAGTTAGTTTAATTTCAGGTTTGTGATGCTCAAGGTAAACAGGCCCAAATAAATAATCTGTTACTATAAAAGAAATATTTGGGAGGCCAAGGCAGGTGGATCACAAGGTCAGGAGATTGAGACCATCCTGGCTAACACGGTGAAACCTTGTCTCTACTAAAAATACAAAAAAATTAGCCAGGCATGGTGGCGGGTGCCGGTGGTCCCAGCTATTCGGGAGGCTGAGGCAGAAGAACGGCATGAACCCGGGAGGCAGAGCTTGCAGTGAGCTGAGATCGCGCCACTGGACTCCAGCCTGGGCGACAGAGCAAGACTCCGTTTCAAAAAAAAAGAAAAAGAAAAGAAATATACAGATGTATCTCAACTTACGACGGGGTTACGCCCTGATAAATCTATCTGCAGCTGAAAATACACAAAATACACCTACCCTACTGAACATCATAGCTTAACCTGGCCGCCCTTAAACATTCTCAGAACACTTACATTAGCCTCTAGTTGGGCAAAATCATCTAACACAAAGCCTATTTTTATAATAAAGCGTTGAATATCTCATGTAATTTATTGAATACTGTCCTGAAAGTGAAAAATAGAATGGCTCTATGGGTACCTGAAGTACATTTCTACTGCACTATCATAAAGTTGAAAGATCATATCGAACCACAAAAATTGGGAACTATCTGTATTAGAATTTGGAAGACTATTAGATAATCTCATTTCCTATAAGCAATCCATCTTGCTGTGCTGCAACACATGAGTTAATAATACATGAACAGAAAACCCTGAGCTCTACATTCCTATTTGTTTTTATATTAAAGATTATTAGTTAACTCCTAACACTTGAAAGTGAGCTACTTTTCCAATTTATAAGACACCTGAAATATTAAAATACATGTATTAAATGCTCTATAAAAACTACGAAGTGGCAGCCCCTGGTTTCTAGAACCTATTCTGTATGAGAACTGGGTCTAAACTAGAATTATGGTTAATTGCTTTTAAAAAATGCCTGTATGTGCAAATTTATGCTAGTATGAATGAAACTGCACTGATTAACAAGAGAAATGGCCACTTACTACTTTCAATAATTTCTTTAACCAGTTAGTTTTTAAAAGAGTTAATAGTAAAAATGCACAGGTGGCTGAAGACTGGAAGGAAGTTATGATGCCAGTGATTCCTTCAGGTCTTTCACAACCCTCATCAGCCATCATTCATATACATATATATATATATATATGAACTTGTCATGCTAAATATATGTAAATATAAATACAAATGTGTGTGTATGTAGGTGCATATGTGCATATATATAATTATATATATATAATATATAAAACTATATATATATAATACATATAAAAAAATATATATATTTTTTTGTCGTGGGGTGCGGGCGGCAGACAGGGTCTTGCTGTGTTGCCCAGGCTGGAGTTTAGCGGTGTGATCACATCTCCTGGGCTCAAGCAATCCTTCCACCTCGGCCTTCCATGTAGCTGGGAACACAGGTACATGCCACCACACTTGGATGTTTTTTTTTTCCTTTTGCAGAGATGAGGTCTCACTATGTTGCCCAAGCCTGTCTCAAACTCCTGGGCTCAAGCCATTCTCCTGCCTTTACCTCTCAAAGTGCTGGGATTATAGGCATGAGCCATCGCACCTGGACAGCATGACAAGTTCTATTAAATTCTATTAATAAGTTAATTTATTAGCCATGGTAATATTACAAGAATACAAATATTTTTGTCAACTTCATGTATATGAAGACAAAATATAAAGAGTTTAAACTTAAGCTCAATGAAAAGCTTAGTTGTTGAAGAAAAAATATTAAATTAACTGTATTATACGTAAAAAATAAAATTTTATAATCCATCCTAGACTCATAGGCCTGCTTTGTTTTTTAAAATGCTGTTAAAAAATACCTTTTCCTTTTTTTTTTCAATTTGATTTTTTCTTTGCTTTTTTCTTTTTTCTTTTCCTCTTCTTCATTTATTCCTGGGAGGTGAGAAGAAAAAAATCCAGTCATCATGAGTCTATATATTAATATGGCATGTAAATACGTTAAAGTTTTAGCTGTTGGTGAATTTCACTGGTTAGGATATTGTACTTCTTTTGTAATAATTTTCCCCTTTCTTAATTATCTTTATCCATTAAAAAACTCATAAAAGTATTAAATGCTTTTTATAAACATTTCAAATACTAAGTCCATCAAGCAAAAAAATGCAAGTACCCCACCTCTAATTCCCATAGGACGTCAATGCCAGTGGTTTGATGGGCACCATTTGGGCCTCAAAAAGCAGAACAGTACAACAGTGCACAGTTTTAAAACTTTCTTCTGCAACAAAATTAGGATCATGCAATACATATTATTCTCTAACTTGTTTTTTAAATACACTATTCGGTGTCTATTCTTCTAGGCATTCTTTTTACAAAACCAAACACACACACATTTACTCATACACACACATTTACTCATACACACACATTTACTCATATACACATAGTTGCACGTAAGTTCCAAGTATTTTTTTGCCTTTGAAAAACGTACTGTCACATATATTTTGCAGCTTATTTTTTTCACTTAACATAGCAGATATTTACCTTTGTCATTAAACATATATCAATATCATTATTAAACACAGAATAGTGTTCCCATGAGCCATAATTTATCAATTTCTACTTTCATTGTTAGAAACAATAAGCAATAGAAATCTTTTACATATAAGAAGTATTTCTGGGTGACAGAGCTTGTTTACGTTTATTTAAAGAAAGAACAGGCCGGGCGCAGTGGCTCACGCCTGTAATCCCAGCACTTTGGGAGGCGAGGTGGGCGGATCACGAGGTCAGAAGTTCAAGACTAGGCTGGACAACATGATGAAACCCCACTTCTACTAAAAATATAAAAAATTAGCCAGGTGTGGTGGCAGGAGCCTATAATCCCAGCTACTCATGAGGCTAAGGCAGGAGAATTGCTTGAACCCGGGAGGCAGAGGTTGCAGTCAGCCGAGACTAAGCCACTGCAGTCCAACTTGGGCAACAGAGTGAGACTTAGTCTCAAAAAAACAAAACAAAACAAAACAAAAACAAAAAACAGCAATACATTCAATTTTACTTTAATAAAAGAATATTAAAGTAAAATTCAAGAAATAGCTTTTCTACAAGAAAGATTATTTCCCAAAAGAGCTCTCTAAAGAAAAAAGACTATAAAAAACTAAGAGTTTGGAGCTATTCTTCTTTTTTTTTTTTTTTTTTTTGAGACAGAATCTGGCTCTGTCACCCAGGCTGGAGTGCAGTGGCATGACCTCAGCTCACTGCAAGTTCCAACTCTCGAGTTCATGCCATTCTCCTGCCTCAGCCTCCTGAGTAGCTGGGACTACAGGCAACCACCACCAGGCCCAGCTAATTTTATGTATTTTTAGTAGAGACAGGGTTTTCACCATATTAGCCAGGATGGTCTTGATCTCCTGACCTCATGATCCGCCCGCCTTGGCCTCCCAAAGTGCTGGGATTACAGGCTTGAGCTACCACGCCTGGCTGTAAACATTTTAAAATATCTGTGTATATATATGTATATATTCCAAATCTATATATTTTCTAATTATGAAAGCAATGTACGTTCAAGGTAGAGACTTTATAGGTTTCAGAAAAAATGTATAAATAAGAGAATTAAAGTTTTGCTGTTAGGATCTCCTTTTAGTAGCCAGGAAGACTTGGGGTTATTTGGCAAGGTAGAGAATAGAGATCAGTTTGTCTCATAAAATCCTAGGAGATTTTTATTGACCACACTTTATTCAACAAATATTTACTAAATGCTTATGTGTCAGGCACTGTGCTATGTACTGGGTCTTTGCTGTGCATGATCCTTGCCCACAGGGAACTTACAGTTAAGTGGTGAGAAAGAAAATGAACAGGCAAAGATAGCACTCTAAGTGAAGAGCAAGGATAGTGCACGTCAGGAAGAGGAAATCGGTGCCAAAGCTCCAAGGCAAAAAGAGTTTGGTGCATTCTAGAAACTAACAAGAGGTTGTTGCAGATAGAAGGGGAGGGGCAACTATGAATAAGAATGAACACGAATGAGAACAGATGAACAATAAATCATAAATACATGTAGAGTACCTTGAAATGAGAGGCCAGAGAGGTAAGCAGGAACTTGCTTATTCAAGACCATGAAGGCAGCAGTAAGGATTTTACATTCTAAGTGAGATGGACTGTGTGATCGGCAGTCTTAACATGTTAAATGAATTGGAAAGGGCTAAAGGGAAAAGTCAGGGGAATAATAAAGTAACTGGAGTAATGCAGGCCAGAGACAGTGGTGCCCTGAATAAAGGCAGTGGAGGTGGTGGTATGTGTGTGAGAAGGACGATGGAACGAAAGGAATCAAGGATGACCACCAGGATTTTAGCAGTGCCATTGATTAAAATGTGGATTGGTGGGAAGTGGGTTGGAGACTGGAGGACAATTGTGGGTGGGGAGTGGAGACTTCAATTGTAGACATATGAGATCTAAAAGACTTGTTTGACATCCAAGTAGGTAACTGAAGTAGGCAGTTTGGTATGTGATTCTGAAGTTTAGAGATTAGTCTGAACACACACACTGATCAGCTTACAGATAGTATTTAAAACTATGGGGAATAAATAAAATTATTTAGTTAGAGAATGATGAGAAAAAAATACAGGGAGTAAAGCCCAGGAAGATCATCTGCATCTTGAGGAACTCCAACATTTACGGGCTGAGAAGAGCAGGAAGAAGAGCTATCAAAAAGATTGACAAAGAAGGGCCACAGGGTTGGAAGAATACCAGAACCAAGAAGTAGGAACGTTAAAGAAGAGAGGGGCCACCTATCAGATAGTACCTAAAGGCCAAGTAGAATGTGGATAGAAAAATGTCAAATAGATTTGGCAAAAAGTAATTAAAGTCCTTGACAAGTGGACTGAAAAACAAATGGAAATAAAAAGGTAGAGAAAGTAAGAATAAATAACTTTTCTGAGAAGTTTAGCTAGAAAGCGGCAGAGAAATGGGATGTTAGCTAGAGGTATGCAAAGGATCTAGGGAAGAAGGGGGGAAAAACAAGAAAAAAATTGATGCTGATTGAAATGATGATGTAGAGAGGGGATAACTGAAGAAATAAAATTCTTGAAGAAAAAGATTCATAGCAATTATGGTAGGACATGCCTTTGAAAGGAGGGACAGTCCTTCCATTTTAACTGAAGGAAAGAAAAGAAAGATGGATATATATGCAAATTTGTGGATTAAGTAATTGGAAGCTAATCTGGTGTCTTCTATTTTGTCAATGAAAGAGGGAGTCATTAGCCGAAGGCGGAAGGGAGAAGTGGGAAGTCTGAAGACTGGGGGAAAGGTACAAAATAAGTATGAGGAGTGAACTTGCAAAAATAAATGCAAGCTGAGATTAGGGATCATGAATTTATAAAAACACGAGTCTGCCTCTTTACCTTTGCACTGCTGTAAGGGGATCAGCATGGAGAAGGCAAAGAGAGGTCCATCCATATTTGGGGTCTTGCTAGATAAGGGTAAAAGATAAAGAAATGAGTAAGGCAGTTACTGATATTTGCAAAAGAATAATTATGATAATGTATGATGGAATCTAAGCTAGATAAGGGGAAGACTAACTGAATGAAAGTGGTGGGTCAATAGCCTGAGGGTCTTTACATTAAATAAACTGGAAAGATAAGAACTTGGCGTAAAAAGCGTAGAGTGTATGACATTAATTTTGGAGGCTGAGAACAAGGTCCAGGGTACAATCATGGAAATGTGTGGCTGAGGTGAAGAGACAGAAAAGATCATTTTCAATGATAAGGTCCAGAAGATGAGCTAGGGTGTTGGCAGGTCATTCACAGGTCATCTAAGAAAGTCTCTAAGAACAATGAGAGGACTTGAGATGAAAAAAATAAGACAATTGAGAGTTTGAGGGTGGAGGATCGCGTGAGACCCAGAGTTAGAAACCAGCCTGGTCAACATAGTGACACCATGTCTTTATAAAAGAAAAAAAAATTAGCAGGCATGGTGGCATATGCCTGTAGTCTCAGCTACACTGGAGGCTGAGGCGGAGGATTGCTTGGGCCCAGGAGTTTGAGGCTGCAGTGATTCACGAAGCCACGATTGCGTTACTACACTCCAGCCTAGACAACAGAGTGGGACCTTGTCTCAAAAAAAAAAAAAAGAAAGGAGTCTTCAAATAATTGTGAGGAATGGCCTGCAGTAGATATATGAAGACAATAAAAATGGGAAGAAGCAGGAGAGCCAAATGACAGGAGTCTCAAAAGGGCATTTTGCTAAGACAATACGTTGATGATGTCCTGAAGATATAAAAAATGTGAGTTATTAAAGACAACCAGTGGGAAGTATGTAGTTTAGAGAACTAAAAATGTAATTAAGAAAAGGAAAAAAAAATGGCCAGACCAAAGATAAAATGTATTACGGAGGAAAGCAGTCTTGAAATTCCAAGAACTATTTTTAACGTCTTCCAGCTCTCAGTTATCTCTCTTCCTTTCTGGAGGTGGCGCTGGCCACCTCTTTCCTGAGTGCTATCAGCTAAGGTGTCAATGGTTGGCATACTAAGTTGGAAAAAATAATTAAAGGCAAAGTGAAGAAAAACAGGATGGGGGAAATAAGGCATTTTTAAAAAAATCACATCCAATGACAATGTACATCTGGAGACTCAGAAATTGTACAAATAAGTACTATAGGTTACTTATCTCTATTTCTAGTATCCAGGATTTTGTCAGTTACGCCAACAGCTTTTTAGAAAACTGATCAATGCCATTTGTCCTGAAAAACTTCTCTCCATTATGACAGAAGTACTAAAACAATGCAAGTGATGAAATGCTGGGAGAGATTCTATACTATTTAAGCAGAATGAATAATATGATTTTTGAAGCTCACCTATTTCAATTACATGAAATACTTGGAAATGACAAAACACTCTATCAGCTCAGGTTCCTATTTGCAAATGACATGACAATTTACACTGATATTCCCAAGGAGTCTAAAAAAATCTAGAATTAGTTCAGCAAGAAGAAAAAATAAACAAACAAAAATCAATTCATTTTTATTAGCAACGAACATGCAGAGAACAAAATTAAAGTTACAGTATCATTTATAATTTTCCAAAAAAAGTATATAAAAAGTGTATAGGCCTTATATGCTGAAAACTACACAGTGCTGATTAAAGAAATCCAAGAAGTTTTAAATAAACAAAGAGACACATCATGTTCATGGATCAGAAGACTCAACGAAGTAATGACGTCCATTCTCCCCAAACTGATATACACATTTAATGCAATTCCTATTCAAAATCCTAGCAAAGCTTTCTGTAAATATAGACATGAGTTTATAATTTTTACGGACACGAAAAGGAACTAAAATAGCTTGAACAATTCTGATGAAGAATAAAGTGGAAAGAATTAGTATCCTCATTCAAGACTACTTTTTAGCTATATTAATAAAGCTTATGTGGTATTAGCGGAGGCAAAGACACATCGATCAACAAAACAGCACAGAGAATCCAGAAACAAGCACACACAAATAGAACCAACCGATTTTTTTTGGCGGGAGGAAAAAAAAGCAAAGCAATTTAATGCAGGAAAGACAGCCTTTTTAAGAAATAGTGTTGGAACAACTGAACAACCATAGGCAAAATCAAGCCTCACTGCTTACATAAAAATCAACTCAAAATTTATCATGGACTTAAATGTAAAATTAAAACCACAAAACTTTTAGAAAAAAATATATGAGCATTTTTCAGATCTATGCATAGGCAAAGAGTTCTTATATTTGACACCAAAAGTATAGTCTATAAAAGGAAAAATTGATAAACTAGACTTCATCAAAATTAAAAACTACTGCTTTGTGAAAGACCTGGTTAGAGGATAAAAAAGACAAATGCCATACTAGGAATAAATGCTTTCAAAACAGGTATCTGAGAAAGTACTAGTGTCTAGAATGGTATAAAGAATATCAACATGTATAAAGAACATACAAAATACACACATGTACCCACATATATATATACACACACACAGATATATCTATATATGTTCAGAACTCAACATTCAACAGTAATGAAAAGATGCATAACATTATTAGGCATTAGGAAAATGTAAATAAAACCACAATGGGCTATAACTACACATGTGTTAGAATGCTAAGCACAAAAATGCTGGTGACAAAGCCAAATGCTGGTCACTCATATGTTTCTCGTAGGGACGTAAAATGGTGCAGCCACTGTAGAGTTTGACAGTTTATTAGGAAACAAAACATACAACTACCATAACAACCCGGCAATTTTACTCTGGGGCATATGTCTCATAGAAATAAAGACTTATGTTCACCCAAATCCTGTTTATAGCAGTTTTATTAATAATAACCCCAAACTGACAATCCAGTGGATAAACACTTAAACAAACTGTAGTATATCCATAACACACACTACTATTCAGAAATAAAAAATAACGAACTATTGATACATGCAACAACCTAAGTCAGTCTGTAGAGAATTATAATTAGTGAAAAAAGCCCATCAGAAAGGATTATATACTGTAAGATTCTATTTACAAAACATTATTGAAATGACAATATTATAAAAACAGAGAGCAAAGTTTTGGTTTAAAGGGCTTAGGAAGGTGGTGAGGGCAACAGAGAAGTGGATATAGCTATCAAAAGACAGTATGAATGGTCGTGGTGGTGATGGAAATGTTCTGTGTAGACTGTATTAAAGACATTATCCTGCTTTGAAACTGAGTTTTCGAAGACGTTACCATTGAGGGAAACCAGGGAAGGGACAAAAGGGGTCTCTGTGTGATTTCTTACAGTTACATGTTAATCTACAATATTCTCAAAATAAAAATTTCGATTAAAAAATCAATTATCACATATGTATGGGTCTATTCTGTTCCATTGATCTATCTTTACATCGATACTACACTTTCATGATTGCCTGTGGCTTTACAAAAAATCTTGAAATTAGGTTGTGTTAGTTTTTCAATTTTACTAATCCTTTTGAAAGTGTTTTGGCTTTTCTAGGTTCTTTACATTTCCAATTGGCTTGTCAATTTTTTTTATTTTTATTTTTAGAGATAAGGTCTTGCTTGGCTTGTCAGTTTCTCAAATGGCCTGCTGGAATTTTGATTGTGATTGCTTTGAATTTATAAATCTGCCTGGGGAGAAGTGACATTTATTTTAAAATTGAAACTTCCACTCAATGAATATAGCATATCTTTATTTCTTTCTTTAACTTCCCTCAACAATATTTTGTAAAATATATTTCAGTCTTGCATATCTTTTGTCAGATTTACATTCTTAGTATTTCATTTTTTATGCTATTGTAAAAGATATCTGTAAAATTTTAACTTCTGATTGTTCACTGCCAGTGTACAGAAATATAACTGATTTCTGCTAACTGATCTTGTGTCTTGCAACTTTGCTAAACTCAGTTATTAATTCTAGAAGCTTTTTTGATAGATTTAGTAGGTACTTCTACATAGATGATCATTCATCTGCAAAAAAAGACAGTTTTAAACTCTTTCCTGAAATCTGGATACTTTTGATTTATTTTTCATACCATACTGCAGTGGCTAGAATCTCCAGCAGAATGTTGAGTAGAAGTGGTATGAGTGGACATATTTGCCTTGTTTCTTATGTTATGGAAAGACTTCAGTCTTTTATGATTAAGTATGATGTAACATTTTGGTTTTTTATAGATTTTGTATGAAGTTAATGAAGTTCTCTTCTATTTCTAATTGGCTCAGAATTTTTTTATCAGAAGTATATGATGGACTTGCTGAATAATTTTTCTTAAAATATTGTGACAATAATATAGGTTGTTTTTAGTCTCTTAAATATCATGAATTACACTGACTTCTGAATATAAAACAAATGTATTCCTGAAATAAAACCAACTTAGTCATGATATACTTTTTATATACTGCTAGATTCAATTTGCTAAAATTCTCTTAAGAATTTTTGCATCTGTATTAATAAGTCTCTAACTTTCTTTTTTTGTAATATCTTAATCTGGTTTTGTTATCAGGGTAATGCTGGTCTCATAAATTGAGTTGAGAAATACTCTCCTCCCTTCAATTTTTAAAAAGATTTTGTGTACAAATTCTATTATTTCTCCTTTAAATGTTTTCTTGTAAGAGAAGCCACTGGGCATGAAGTTTGTTGAAGTTTTTATTTTTATTTATTATTTTTGAGACGGAGTCTCGCTCTGTCGCCTAGGCTGGGGTGCAGTGGTCGGATCTTGGCTCACTGCAAGCTCCGCCTCCCGGGTTTATGCCATTCTCCTGCCTCAGCCTCCCGAGTAGCTCCGGACTACAGGCGCCCGCCACTTTGCCCGGCTACTTTTTTTGTATTTTTTTAGTAGAGACGGGGTTTCACCGTGTTAGCCAGGATGGTCTCGATCTCCTGACCTCGTGATGCACCCGTCTCAGCCTCCCAAAGTGCTGGGATTACAGGCGTGAGCCACAGCGCCTGGCCTGAAGTTTTTAAACTAAACATTTAACTTAAGAGCTGCAGGGGTACTCTTCATATTTTAGATTTCTTCTTCAAACTTTTGCTGGTTTGTAACTTTCAAGTAATTTGTCCATTTTATCTAAGTTATCCAATTTATTGGCATAAAGTTCTTTAAAATATTCTCTTCTCCCTTTTATATCCATATGATCTGTAGTGTTATCAATTCTCTCATTTCTGGTTATCAGTTATATATGCCTTTTCTCTTTTTAAAATCTCATTAGTTTGGATAGTGATTTTTCAGTTTATGGACCTTCTCAAATAACCAGTTTTTGGTTTTGTGGATTTTCTGTAGTTTTGTTTTCCATTTCATTTTTTTACCTCTGATCTTCATTATTTCCTTTCTTCTGCTTACTGTGGGTTTAATTTGTTCTTTTTTCTCGTTTGTTAAGGTGGAAGTTGAAGTCATAGATTTGAGACATTTCTTCTTTTTTTCTAATACAGGTATAAGCTTGTCTCTAAGTACTTCTTTGGAGGCATACCACAAATGTGTTTTTATTTTCATTCAGTTAAAATTACCTTCTAATTCTCTTTTGCTCTTTTTTTTTTTGTTGACCCAATAGACTATTTGCAATTATGTTAAATTATAAACACTTGGGAATTTTCTAAGTAGCTTTCTGCTATGGCCCAGTATCAGGTCTATCTTGATAGGTGCACTTAAAAACAAAACAAAACAAACAAAAACAACAACAAAAAAGTGTATTTTGCTGTTGTTGGGTGAGGTGTTGCATAAATGTTAAATGGGTCAAGTTGGTCGATAGTGTTACTCAAGTCTTCCATGTCCTCACAGATTTACTATCTACTTGTGCCATTAGTCAATGAGAAAGGTGTTGAGATCTATGGCTATAATTGCAAATTTGTCTATCCATAAGCCTTATATTCAGCCATTAGTCAATGAGAAAGGTGTTGAGATCTATGGCTATAATTGCATCTATCCATAAGAATTTTTATTTACGGTTATACCAGGATTTGTTTCAGATATTTGTTATTAGGTACATAAACAGTTAGAAAATATACATATATATATGTATTTTTTGAGATGGAATCTCACTCTGTTGCTCAGACTGGAATGCAGTGGCATGACCTCGGCTCACTGCAACCTCTGCCTCCCCGGCTCAAGTGATTCTCCTGCCTGAGCCTCCTAAGTAGCTGGGATTACAGGCACATGCCACCATGCCCAGCTAATTTTTTGTATTTTTAGTAGAGACGGGGTTTCGCCATGCTGACCAGGCTGGTCTCGAACTCTTGACCTCAGGTGATCTGCCCACCTCGGCCTCCCAAAGTGCTGGGATTACAGGCGTGAGCCACCATGCCAGGCCCATACTTAGAATTTTTATGTTCTCTTGATCAAATGACCCTTTTATAATTAGGAAAAAACCTCTTTATTGCTGGTATTCTTTGCTTTGAAATCTATTTGGTCTGACATTAAAATTGTCACTTTAGCTATCCTTTTAATAGCTGTCGCTCTCTTTTTTTTTTTTTTTTTGGAGTTATGATAATTTCAGACTAACTACTGCAAACATGTCCCAAAAAAGTTATGAGGAACTAAGGAAATAAAACAGTAGCTATGGGAATAATTTCCTCTTCCACTTAGCAATGATGGATAAGGAGTTTACTTTCTAGGTTTTATAGAGAAACTGGTTCTAATGAAAACAAAATATACAGAATATGCTATCCAACACCAGCAGAATACATTCTTTTCAAGCACATAGAACATTCTCCAGAACAGAGCATGTTAGGCGACAAAATAAGTCTTCACAAATTTAAGAAGACTGGAATCATATTGAGTATCTTTTCTGACCACAATGGTATGAAAATGTAAATCAGTAATGAAAGAAAAACTGGAAAATTCACAAAAATGTAGAAATTAAACCACACACACCTGACCAACCATTGGGTCAAAGAAGAAATCAAAAGAGAAATTAAAAAACAATCTTGAGATAAATGAAATTACAACACACCACAATTTATGGGATTCAGCAAAAGCAGTACTAAAAGGGAAATTTATATGATAAACGACTTTATTAAGAAAGAAGAGGGCCAAGTGAGGTGGTTCATACTGTCAAAAAAAAAAAAAAAAAAAAAAAAAAAAAAAAGAAGGATCTCAAAAAAACACAACCAAACATTATACCTTTAAGAAACTAGAACAACAACAACAAAAAAACCCACAATAAATGAAATAGAGACTTGAAAAACAACAGAAAAGCTCAAAGAAACTAAGAGTTTTTTAATAAAAAGATAAAATTGACATATCTTTAACTAGACTAACTGAAAAAAAAAACAGAGGGTCAAAATTAGAACTGAAAAAAGAGTATAAGTGATGTCACAGAAATATAAAGGGGTGTTATATAAATATATAACTATATAAGAGAATACAAGGAACATTTATATGCCAACAAATTGGATAACTTACAAGAATACATTCCTTGAAACATAAAATGTATCAGGAGTGAATCATGAAGAAATCAAAAATAGGAACAGACCAGTAACAAGTAAGGAGATTGGGTCAGTAATCCTCCCAACAGAGAAAAGCCCAGGACTAGATGGCTTTGCTGGTGAAGCCTACCAAACATTTAAAGAGCAATTAAGCCAATTCCTCTAAAGCACTTCTAAAGAACTGGAGAGAAGAGATCACTTCCAGACTTATTTTACAAGGCTGGCATCACCCTGATACCAAAGCCAGACACAGGTACCTTAAGAAAATAAAATTACAGACCAATACAGCTGATGAACATATATGCAACAATCTTCAGCAAAATTCTAGCAAACCAAACTCAGCAGCACATTAAAAGGATCATCCACTATGATCAGTTGGGATTCATCTATGGGATACAAGGATGGCTCAATATATGCAAATCAAGAAATGTGAAACACCACATTAAGAAAAGGAAGGCTAAAAATCAAATGAATATTTCAGTAGATGCAGAAAGAGCATTTGACAATATCTGTGTTCGTGGACTGAAAAAATATTGTTAAAATGCCTGCATTATCTAAAGCAATCTATGGATTCAATGGAATTCCTACCAAAATCCCAATGGCTCTTTTGACAGAAATATAAAACATAATCCAAAACTGTATACGGAACCACAAAAGACCCCATATAGCCAAAGCAATCTTAAGAAGAACAAAGCTGTAAGCATCACACTCCTTGATTTCAAAATATATTACACAGCTATAGTAATTAAAATAGTATTGTACTGACATAAAGACAGACACACAGACCAATGGAACAGAAGAGGAAGTCCAGGAATAAGCGCATGCATATATGATGAACTGACCAAGAGGGGTGTTAAGAACACGCAATGGGAAAATGATGTCTGTAGCAAATGGTCTTGGGTCAAGTGTATATGCACACACAAAAGAATAAAACTGTACCCTCACCTCATGCCATATATAAAAATCAACCTAAAATGAAGATATCTGAAAACAACTTTATTCTGTTTTCACACTTGGCTAATAATTTGGTTGAGAATATTATTCTGACTTGGATATAACTTCCCTTCCAAAATGTGAAGGCATTCCCCACATCTATTAGCTTTCAGGACTGCTTCAAAGAAGTGGAAAGTTATTCCGACTCCTGATCTTTGACTGATGACTTGTTTAATCCCTGATCCTGGAAGCCTGGATTATATTTTCCTTGTTCCCTGTGATATGAAGTTTTATAATGGTGTGCTTTTGTGTGGGTCTATTTTTAGCTCTGTATTTGGTACTTGTGGAACCTTTTCAATTGTAAAACTAATGTCATTCAGTTCTTAGACATTTTCTTTCTGGGACTCATTTGAGTGAAGTATTTCCTAGACTAATTGTGATATATGTCTGGGAACCAAATAGGTGAAGAGGGCTGGAAAGTTCTCAGCCTTTAACTTCCTCCCTGTTTTCAGCTATGTTAGTGTGTCCCAGTCTAAAGAACTTACGTTTTACCCTGTCTAGAAAATAAACCTCCAGTAGTCTGCTGGGGTGATGAAGTCATCTGACTTCACAGGGGAAGGGGACTGAGGGTTTAACTCCTGCAGACTTGAAACCAATCCTCCTGTTTTTAGCCTTATATTCAGCCAGAGGCACCCAAGGATACTATTTATCAGTCTTTAGGGGATTTTAGAATATATATCGGGTTACTTCACAGCTTTCCACACTGCTAAAGAATTTGGCTTTTTCAAGAGTGTAATCAGTTATCACCCATCTGCTTTTCAGTTTCCAAAATTTTACTGCTATTCCCTCCTAACTCATTTTCTTTGCCCTTGTGAGTTTATGTTTTTAAATTTTTTTCTACATCTGTCATTTTAGTGGTATTTCAGTAGAGAACAAAACTGTGTGTATTCAATCAACTATCTTTACCCTGAAGCTGTACATACTCATATATAATATGATTCTTGTTTGCCCTCTTTGGGATTCTCTGCCTCTTTTTCGTTTTCAGCTTGTTCTAGCACCTTACATTTGACTTCTTCACTTAACTGGACATAATATGGAAAGCTTGATATTAAAAACAAAGTTTATTGTTTAATGTTCATTGATAATCTAAACTAAAATGAATTTAAAATTTATAACTCTCATTCCTTGTCTAAGATTATATTAAAATAAGTTATATTTTATTTCAGAGTGATATCTACCATATTGCATTTTGTAGTTTACAAAGTAGTTTAATTTATGGCATCACATTTTATTCCTAAAAACCCCACTGCACAGATGAGCTATTTTATACATAACGTGGGAAAGAAAGGATTAAATAATAGGTCTGCAATTCACTCTCTCTCTAGGGAGAGAGGAGGATATACCCAGGAAAGACAGAGAGTGACCTGGAGAAATCTCTCTGAAACACACTAACAACAGATCTCGTGGAAAAAAAATAAATGATATCTATTAGCCACAGAATCCTTACTTATATAATTATTATTTACATCCTTTTAGTGGGATGTAACTGAGATTGCTGATAGTAAACAAACCTGGAATCTATGGATTTATGGGGTGTAGTTCCCTGGAAAATGTAACTACCCAAGCATAAAATGAGTATGTTTCATGACCAAATCAACTTTCTTTGGTAGAAGTAATAAAGAAACTTCTTGGCCGGGCGCGGTGGCTCAAGCCTGTAATCCCAGCACTTTGGGAGGCCGAGATGGGCGAATCACGAGGTCAGGAGATCGAGACCATCCTGGCTAACACAGTGAAACCCTGTCTCTACTAAAAAATACAAAAAAAAAAACTAGCCGGGCGATGTGGTGGGCGCCTGTAGTCCCAGCTACTCGGGAGGCTGAGGCAGGAGAATGGCGTAAACCCGGGAGGCAGAGCTTGCAGTGAGCTGAGATCCGGCCACTGCACTCCAGCCTGGGCGACAGAGCGAGACTCCGTCTCAAAAAAAAAAAAAAAAAGAAACTTCTTGTTAACATTGATCAGAGTGGGTTCTGAAGTAGGAAGGAAACACCTGGGGAGCTGTACTGACATGCCCAGAACTCTCTGCTTTGCCTATGCCTCATGATCACTTGTATACTTGAAATTATTAGTGAAGCTTGATACTGGCTAACATCGCTGATCTGCCTGAGCATCATTTGACAATCCAATATTTTGTGTTATCCCACAAGGCAGCCAAGCCTCAGGATGGTTAAGTGACTTGGTGAAAGTCATGTGCTAAAACAAATTGCCAAATAGGACTAGAAACCAAATCTTAAATCATGCTTTTTCAGCCATTTGACACATATCCTAATGTGATGGGGAAAAACAACAACAAAAAACATAAGCTGTGTGTCAGAAATAGACTTGCCTCCTGGATCTGTACTTGCTTAGCTGTTCAATTTTAGGCAAGAAACTTACAGTATTTAAAACCTGTTTCCTATGCAGTAGCTCTTACATAAACTACAAAAGAGATCTTAGTAAGTGTAATGGAAAGCATGATATGACATTTACAAACATTTCTAAAGTATGGAAAAAAAAATGTTGCTTACTTTTTTCCTGTAATGCCTGCAATTTATTCAGTTCTTCATTCTCTTCATCACTATCTTCACTACTTGTACTGCTGACATCCAAAACTATGTCCCTTTTAGGGTCTACTCGGAGAAAATTGCGGCATTCAAAAGTCAGGTGACCAGCTAAGTGAAACAAACAAAAAAAATGTGAATGATAAAACTAAAGATACATTATGTATTTTTGTATGTTTCGCTGCCTCACGGTAACCAATAAGTTACAATTTCAATAATATAGTGTAGAAAGCTTTAACTTTTATTCAGTTGGTAGTAGTTTGGTTATTTTTCCTATACTTTTCCATGAATGCAATACTGAGAAAGAACTTTTTCCTTTCTTCATCAGAACTCCTTATTCAATAAGCATTTTTGGGGACCACTTCTTATGGATTTCAAAGTATTGAGTTATTCTATTTCCCTTTCTAAAAACACAGTAATATCTTTAACTAAACTAAGTAAATACAAAAATACCATCATACTTGGGATTTTATATTGTATTCCTTTGCCATACCTTTTCTTTCCCAGTCTGACTAACGTACTCATGGAATTATATACCTTTCATCTAATTAAAGTTGGCATAATAATACACAAGCATTAATATAACCGAATGCGCTTTACTAAAGAATACCTAAACGTTTAATTCTTGCATCATTTCCCTAAAGACTCTACCCTATAAGAAAACTACAAGTTATCCACTTACATATATGTTTTAGAAAGTCAAATATTACAAACACTATAAAAGTACGGAAAATAATATAACCAATACCTAAATACCTATCATCCATATATTAACATTTTGTCATGCTCACTTTCAATTCATTTAAGGAAAAAGCTCACTCGCATGCCTGTGCACACACACGCACACAGCTGGAGAGCTTGTATCAATTTTTGCAACACTTTCTCAATCTCATTCAATTTTTTTGTCCTCTGAAGCAACTGCACTAAAGTTGGTCTCCATCATTCCCAAACAACATATTGTGATATGTATTCTGAAAAAAATAAACTCAATTATACCTATACCTGCAATTTTTTCCTGCCACCCAATATTTTGTGATTTATCTATGCTAATATAACAGGTGTAATTTGCTCACTTTATCTAATGGATAATGTTCTACTGTATGAAAATTATATTTATTTATTTATCGTACTATTGACAGAAACATAGGTTGCTTCCAGTAGTTCGCTATTATAAACAGTGTTGAAATAAGCAGTTGTACATGTCTCTATTATAAACAGTGTTGAAATAAGCAGTTGCACAGGTACTAGGTTTTCTTTAGGGTAGCAGCTTTTAAGTTTTCTTAAGAACTGAGAACATAAAAAATAATGCAACCAAGTGCACTCACACACACATTCATGGATAAATACACTCTAACACAAAAAAACTGAAACAAAAGTTAATTGAAGGATTTCTATATTCAGTGTTTAAAACAACCAGTGCTAATGGTGACTAAATAATTCATTTCACGATCCACTAATGATTCACTACAAGTCTATGCTAGGGGTTGTTTCTAGTTGTCTCTTATTTTGTGAGTGAAGTCCTTTGGGAATCCTAGGTTTATATCAGAGACTCTCTAATTAGAGTTCCAATTTTGCTTGGGCAGGGCCCTGCGCCTTGCTTTCATCCTCTGCATCCTGTCGGCCTATGAAAAATCGAAGTTCAAGAGTCTTGGGTTCATCAAATACCCTCAAGGCTTAATTCCTGGAACTTATCCTTTTCTTTGGTTGTTGGCCTTTGAATATTCTTTAATTCTTTATTTTCTTCCTAGTATATTAATGTACCTAAAATATGTATTGCACATTTTATAAAAGTTTCTTAGTTGCTTCTTAGTCTAGTCTGCCATATTATTGGAACAAGTTTTCCTCACTGTGATTTCCGAACAAATGAATCATTCAGAAGCACTCTTTTTAGCTTCCAAACATAAGGAGTTTTCAGGCTTTGTGTTTATTGTCAATCTCTAAATTTACTACACTGTTATCAGAGAATGGGATCTGTATGTTTTTAGTTCTTTGGTATTTGATGAGACTTCTTTCATGGCCTAGGATGTAGTAAATTTAGGAAAGATTTGTTAAGTATTTCAAAAACACAGTCACATACCGCATAATGGTGTTTACATCAATGATGGACCACATAGACAACACAGGTCCCCTAAGATTATAATACTGTTCCTTGTCAATGTTTAGATGTTTAGACACACAAATACTTACCACTGTGTTACAACTGCCTATACTATTCAGTACAGTAACACGCTGTACAGGTTCATAGCCTAGCAACAACAGGCTATACCATGCAGCCTAGATGTGTAGTAGACTATACATCCAAGTTTGTGAAACTATAATCTATAATGTCCACACAAAGATGAAATTACCTAATGACACACTTCTCACAGTGTATCCCTGTTGTTAAACAACACAACCACATACTGCTATTTGTTGAAAAGGGTTCTATATCTGTTTGCTTGTTCAACTCTTCTCCACCTTATTTTTTTTGTCTAATAACTTCTGATAGAAGTACTTAAGATTATACAAGTATTAATTTGTCAATAATTGCTATTATAAACAATGCTGAAATGAGCAGCTGTACATGTCTCTGTGGACATACACCAGGTTTTCTCTAGGGTAGGTTTGTCCATTTCTCCTTGTAATACAGTTTTTGCTATATATATATATAGAGAGAGAGACATCAGTAAATGCTTTCAAGATCATTACTTTATCTTTTTAGTTTATTGTTCTTGAGTTTCCCCTTATCGCCAGAAGTGCTTTTGCCTCAAGAGTCTGAAATTATAATGGTTCTATTACAGTAGGTAGCTAGCCAGGCATGAGTGGAGCAGGAGAGGGCTCCCCTACTCACAAAGGAACATCAGGCAACCATCAAGTGATGGTCCGGCAGCTGTCACACTGTCTTTCTAAAATGATAATTGGTCACAGCCAGTGCCAGGGAGAGGCAGTTTCTGAATAGGTAAAAATACCTGAAATTGATAATCAGCAGCTTCCAATAAGATTTCAGGAACTGGGCAAGTGGGCTCGAGCATGCGCATTAGGAGACAAAAATGAAGGAGTATGACCTTCTGGGGGCATTCCACCAGAAAACGGAAGAAAAAGCCTCAGGTAAACACGTGTACAACTCTAGTAAACATACTGTGCATGCTCACCTCCCAAGCGTAGGCAGGGCACCATGCATAAGGGAAGAATGAAGGGAAAGGGGTGCAAGACGGTGGAAGTCAGCATGTAAAATGCTAGGTTCAAGGTTATATGGGGCCTTGACCTCAAGGTGCCAGCCTGGGCCTCTTCCAAGTATATATTCCTTTCTTTCATTCCTGCTTTAAAGCTTTTTTTTTTTTTTTTTTTTTGAGACGGAGTCTCGCTCTGTCGCCCAGGCTGGAGTGCAGTGGCGTGATCTCGGCTCACTGCAAGCTCCGCCTCCCGGGTTCACGCCATTCTCCTGCCTCAGCCTCCCATGTAGCTGGGACTACAGGCGCCCGCCACTGCGCCCGGCTAGTTTTTTGTATTTTTTAGTAGAGACGGGGTTTCACCGTGTTAGCCAGGATGGTCTCGATCTCCTGACCTCGTGATCCGCCCGTCTCGGCCTCCCAAAGTGCTGGGATAACAGGCTTGAGCCACCGTGCTCGGCCTAAAGCTTTTTAATAAACATCTACTCTTGCTCTGAAACTTGCCTCCGTCTCTTTTTCTGTCTTATGACCCTCAGTAGATTCTTTCCTCTGAGGTGGCAAGAATAGAGGCTGCTACAGACCTGTACAGATTCGCCACAGGTAACTTGGATACCTGCCACCGCTAACAGTTCCACTAGTGCTCTTTTGTTCATTATTCGTTGGGTAATATGAAATTGCCATTTTTGTAGGTAAAACAGTGGACTATCAGCAATGTTCAATCAAACATGTGTTTTTGCCTTATCCTTTTATTTTGAAAACTTCTGTGTAGTTATTAGTTTTATGTGTAGTTTTATTAATCACAACATGTAGTTGGACTTAATTTTTTAAATTTGATTTGATATCAGCACAGTTTTTAACATTAACTTCTTAGCATGGGAAAAATAGTTCCTGCCTCACTGGAAGCAGTGTAAATTCACTCTTCATAGTTAGATATACTTACAAGGTGTAAGCTGAGGTTGCCAATTCTCGATTATTCGTTTTCTTCTAATTATTTTATGGGATTTCAAACACACTATATGCATTCTTGCTTCTTTCAGTGAGTGAAATTTTTTCTAATCCCTGCTTCATAGCCTTTTTAAGGAGTCTGACTTTATGTGAGGGGCTCCACCCTTGCCATACTGCCATTCCCAGGGCTTGAAAGCGTCACTCCACAGCTCTTAAACGCCTACCCAGTAGGCCTGTCGATCCACTGTTTTCAGCTAAGATTTCCCACTCTGACTTCCAGCTCCTTTTCTTGTCTAGCACCTGGGGATTTCCCTTTCGTTCTTTTGAGCTGGGTTTTTTGTTGTTGTTGTGGTTGCTGTTGACATAACACTTTTTCCCTCCTGCATTGTTACACGTGTTTGTAGCAGAATGGAAGCCTTTCTGGGTTGGTTTGGCTGGCCTCTTTGATCAGAACTCCTGATGATACAGGTTGGGCATGGTGGCTCACGCCTGTAATCCCAGCACTTACGGAGGCTGAGGCAGGTGGATCACTTGAGTACAGGAGTTCAAGACCAGCCTGGCCAACATGGCGAAATCCTGTCTCTACTAAAAATACAAAAATTAACTGGGCATGGTGGTACATGCCTGTAATTCCAGCTACTCAGGAGGTTAAGGCACAAGAATCGCTTGAACCTGGAAGGTGGGGGTCGCAGTGAGATGAGATTGTGCCACTGCACTCCAGCCTAGGCAGCAGAGTAAAACTGCCTCAAAAACAAAAACAAAAACAATAAACAAAAAACCAAACAAACAAACAAAAAAACCTCCTGATGATCACTTAACATCCTGATGATGTACTTAAGCTAGCTTTGTACACAAACACCTCTCATCCTCTCATTGAAATGAATATTTAAAATAAATAAAATGCTTAAATAATGACCACACTGGTAGCAGTCTCTGCCCCACACCCATTTTAGCTTTGCTTCAAGCAAAGTGACCCTAAGGTGATAAGACAAATCAATTGCAAAATTACAAATAAAGTTTCTTACTGATTTTTTTTTTTCTATTGGGGAATAAGTTAGTGAAGCCTAGGTAATAACTGTGTTGCAAATTACAGTTCTTATGGCTAGCAATCTAAATGTTCTTGTAGCAAACAATGTAGAAGAAAAAAAAAGGTGGAGGACTCACCCTTCTTGATTTTAAAACTTATCATAAACCTATAGCAATCAAAGCAGTTGATTGACACACAGAACAGACACACAGACCAATGGAATAGAATTGAAAGTCCAGAAATAAACCCACACTTACATAGTGAACTGAGTTTTAGCAAGAGTGCTAAGTCCATCCAGTGTGGAAAGAATAGTCTTTTCAACAGATGGTACAGAGACAACTTTTCCACATGGGAAATAATGTAGTTGGTCTCCTCACCTCAGACCATATGTAAAAATTAACTAAAAATGGGTCAAATAAAATAAAATATAAAACCGTAAAGCTCTTAGAAGAAAGCATAGGAGTGAATGTTCATTACCTTGGATTTTGCAATGGATTCTTAGATCTGACACCAAAAACACAAGCAACAAAAGAAAAAAATTGATAACATGGTCATCAGAATTAAAACCTTTTGTGCAAAATTATCAGGAAAGTGAAAAGTGACAGAGTGGGAGAATATATTTGCAATCATCTCTCTGGTAGAGCTTAATATCCAGAATACATAAACAACAACTATAACTCAACAACAAAAACACAACCCAGTGAAAAAATGAGCAAAGGGCTTGAAGAGACATTGTCTATAGAAGAAATACAAACGGCCGATAAGTACATGAAAAGATACTTAACATCATTAGTCATTAAAGAAATGCAAATCAAAACCACAATGAGATACCACTTCATACCTACGAGGATGGTCTGAACTGTTTCTACTCATAATGCTTCTGACATCCAATGTGTGGGTTTTTTCCACACCAACAGCCAGTTCTCCAACTTTCTGGACACTAACTGGGTGTCCAACAATTCAATTCAATTCTGTTACTACCCAGGGTTAGCACAAGTTAAGGGCTCAGACCCACAAGACTATTCCCATTTCAGATGCCTATAGTGAGTCTAGGCCACCCATACTTCTGACCAGCCAGCTTTATAAGGTCAGGGGGTTCCCACAACCCCATCCTCAAATTCGAAAATTTGCTAGAAAAGCTCACAGAACTCAACAAAACAGTTTACTTACTATTACCTGTTTATTATATAGCACGGAACTCGGAATAGCCAAATGGAGGAGATGCACAGGGCAAAGAAGTGGCATAGAGCTTCCATGTGCTCTCTGTGTGCCACAATCGCGGCACTTCTATGTGTGCACAAACCCAGCAGCTCTCTGTACCCTGTAGTTTAGGGGTTTTTATGAAGGCCCCATTCGATAGGCATGATTGATTCAATTACTGACCACTAGTGATTACATTCAATCTCTAGCTCCTCATCCCTCTCCCTTTTCTGGAGGTCTGGAAGTGGGGCTGAAAGCTCCAACTTTCTAATCACATGGATTGTTCCTCTGACAACTGGCCCCCATCCTGAAATGATCTAGGAGCCTCCCAAGAGATCACCTTA
The DNA here is from genome assembly GCF_003255815.1 of Theropithecus gelada. Taxonomy (NCBI): domain Eukaryota; kingdom Metazoa; phylum Chordata; class Mammalia; order Primates; family Cercopithecidae; genus Theropithecus; species Theropithecus gelada. The sequence goes on from NC_037673.1 coordinate 61,959,199, forward strand.
ATAGTATAAACTCAGGCATGGTTGAAAGGGGCATGATATGAATAATAAAAGATTCTCCTATCACCCCCATCACTCAGGAAATTCCAAGAGTTTTAGAAGCTCTGTGTCAAGAACCAGGGACAATGACCAAATATGTATTTCTTATGATCACAAATCACTATTTTTTAAAAAGGAAAATAATGAGTGTTGGCAAAAAGGTAGAGAAATTAGAGCCCTTATACATTTCTAGTGGGAATGTAAAATGGTATACCTGTTACGAAAACCAGTTTCACAGTTTTTCAGCCAGGCACGGTGGCTCACGCCTGTAATCCCAGCTCTTTGGGAGGCAGAGGCGGGCAGATCACAAGGTCAGGAGATTGAGATCATCCTGGCTAACATGGTGAAACTCTTTCTCTACTAAAAATACAAAAAAGCAGCCAGGCATGGTGGCACGCGCCTATATTCCCAGCTACTTGGGAGGCTGAGGCAAGAGAATCACTTGAATCCGGGAGGCAGAGGTTGTAGTGAGTCGAGATGGCGTCACTGCACTTCAGCCTGGGTGGCAGAGCAAGACTCCGTCTCAAAAAAAAGAAAACCAGTTTGGCAGTTTTTCAAAAAAGTCAACATAGTAATTCTGCTCCTATGTACATACCCCAAAGAACTGAAAACATAGACTCAAACAGATACTCGTACATCAACATTCATTGCAGCACTATTCATAGTAGCCAAAATGTGGAAACAACCAAATGTCTATCCACAGGGGAATGGATAAACAAAATGTAGTATATACATATAGAGAAATAATTTAGCCATTAAAAGGAATGATGTTATAATACATGCTACAACATGGATGAACTATGAAAATATTATGCTAAGGGAAATAAGTCAGACACAAAAGGACAAATATGTATGATTCTACTTATATGAAATATCTAGAACAGGCAAATTCACAGAGATAGGTTAATAAGGACTGGGGAAAGGAGGGAGTGGAGAGTTACTGGTTAATGGTTACAGATTTGGGGCAATGAAAAAGTTTTGTAATTAGTAATGATGGCTTTACAACATTGTGAATATATTTACTGCCACTGAATTGTATATTTAAAAAATGGTTATAATGGCAAATTTTGTGTTATATATATTTTAACACAATTTTTTTAAAAAGCAAATGAAAAGGAGCATGGCATAGTATTAAATCTTACAGATAACCAGAGTTCATATCTCAGTTTTCCCACTGACTAACACGGTAACCCTGGGCCTCAGTTTTCTGATATGTAACAATAACAAAAATAACAACAATTATTGAGGATTTACTGAAGCCAGTCATTGATCCAAATAATTGCATGAACTCATTTAATCTACACAACAACTCTATGGGATCAGGTACTATAATGATCTTACTTTACAGACAGGAAACTGAAACACAGTGATCAAGCAATTTGCTTAATATCACATAGCTAGTAAGTGCCAACAGAGGTTTGAACCTAAGTAATCTGGTGCCAGAACCATTTGTCTTGAATGTTCATAAAACTGGAGATCATGAAACCTACTCTATGGAGTTATTTTAAGAATAAAATAATATCTTTCATGCAGTTAGTACAGAGACAAGCACCAAATAGGTATTTAGTACATGGTACCAGGTTATAACTATTTATTTCACTAATACAAGGAAAAGCATATTCTCCCCTTTCCTCCCTCCAGGAGTAGCTATATTAGCAAATGCCAAGTAATAAAAAAGAAAAAAACAAAAAACAAACAAAAAAACAACCTCCAGTTTCATTTTGACTGCAGATAAAAATCTGTCAATGTACACACACACACACACACACACACACACACACACACACACACACACAAACCCCTCTTGTTTTATAAATAGGGTACCCAAATGTCTACTTCTGGGCTTACAGAATATATAGACTATGCTAACAGCTACTAACTTAACCAGGCTTTAGCGCTATGTAAAATCCTCAGATTTAAGAACACACAGCTATTTTATAAGCTTTTAAATTCCTAAACCCAGTTCATTCCACCAAGCTTCCACATCCCTAACATTTTGGTTCCTCCCCTAAAAATGCTGGCCTCTTCTGTAGTCATATATTCTTTCTTGAAGTCTTTTTTTTTTTTTTTTCTTTGAGAGAGGGTCTGGCTTTGTTGCCCAGGCAGGAGTGCAGTGGCACAATCTTAGCTCACTACAACCTCTGCATCCTGGGCTCAAGCCAACCTCCCACCTTAGCCTCTCAAGTAGCTGAAACTACAGGTGCACGCCACCATGCCTGGCTAGTTGGTTTGTTTGTTTTTTGTAGAGATGGGGTTTCACCATGTTGCCCAGGCTGGTTTCAAACTCCTGGGCTCAAGCAATCTGCCTGCCTCAGTCTCTCAAAGAGCTAGGATTACAGGCATGGGCCACTGTACCTGGCCACCTTCCTTGGAAATCTTATCCTCATATTTATCTGTTTTATTTCCCCACTGACCTAGCTGATCATTGCCCCTTTCCTAGTCTTTTTCAATAGATTCTTAAACATGTAACTGCCCTATGTGCTCACATAATATTGCCACTACACTTAAGGGATATTTGGCTCTTCCTTGAGGGCATTTCTCTATAGTTAATTATCCTTCACCTCAGTATTATTAGTATTCTCCAGGCTTCTCAATATTGTTTCCAAGTAGTAATCCTTAACTGTCCACTCAGCTGCCTGCTGCAGGTTAATAGCCCCATTCATTGAATTTTTTTGAATCTGGCTCATACTCTAGCTCTTTACCCTAAGCCCTGCCACGAGCTTGAATGGACAGCGTAGGTTGTCGATAGCTTTTCTGGGTTCCCTGACATTCTAGATTCCACGGCCACACTATGGTCCTTGTTATCATCTGCAACTGTTTTATCTCTGAAATTTTAATAAGATTATCAGGCTGTGGTTGAGATACTGAAGATAAGGAAAGATTAAGCAAGTTCCTTTAAGAGGTATGACAAAGATACCTCTGAAGTTTGGAAGAAACTAGATGAGAATAGATACAGATGTTTTCAGGTAGTGACAGAAAGTAGGAGATCCAGCCTCATAATCTCAATTTTCTTTGTAAATTAGAAGACAGGATTGCCTCCTTAGGTAGGGAGTTTGAGTAGGACAGGACAGTGAATGATGAATGTTTTGAGACAGGTACCGGTTTGGGAAAGTCACTGAGGGAAGCAGGAGAGGAAGTTGACTAAGGACAAATAAAAAATGCTAATATGCATGAATGTGTGGTTGTTACACTCAAGCATTGCCTGACTACTCTATGTGGTGGTGGGGGAGTGGTGGGTAACAACCCAGAGAAATAGTAACTTTGAGTCAGATTCGTTTGTCTGCAATGAGGATGAACAGGGGTATATAAAAGAGTCAGACTTGTAAAAGGCATTGCCTACCTTTGAAGAAGCAAACTATAAAAAATAGAAAATGCATTTCAGATGTGGTTTATACACACAAGACTGAACACCAATAAACAGACATACAAACAGGCAATAAAAAAGTGATGAATTTATATTTATGTAAATGTTAAAGGTATTTACATATTTGTTTTTATTTCCTGCTGCTATGATCAACCAATGGGTCTACTAATCTTTTAATCATACTTTCTGAGAACTATCATAATTATTTGAGACATTATCTCATAAATAATCCCAAGGCCTACTGTCCTTGTAGTTTTTAAATATTCTGAAGTTACCAACTTAAAAAGAAATTCTAATAAAAACTCATTATTGAAATAACTCTTTTTCTGTGAATTTCTTTTAAGTTAATTTTGCTAAGGAAATTCTGCCACAGAAAGAGAGACCCATGTTATTTAATAATACATTCAAACTTAACTTGAAACTTTAAAAATGATAAATTCACTATTGACACATACTGAGAATAAGATCTTTTTCTATCAAGTATTGAGATTCTTTAAATTGTACAATCTGAATAACTATTTTTGCAACAAAAGAGAGAGCATATTTTTTTGTAAACAACTGAAAAATACCCAAACTTTTGTGCATTAAAAATATTATGAATCATCTTCTTGATCTTTCTCTTACCTCTATACAAAAATTTTGGCCCCGAAATAAAAGATAAGCTAATTTGTAAAAGCAATTTATATTAGAAAGACTTGTAAATTGAGAAGACCTTCCTCTTTAATAGCTGTAGAGATTTAAGAGCTGTAGAGATGTAAATTTAACACAGAAGGGAAATATTACTAAATTTTTCCACAGGAGACAAATCAGAAATTGTTTAATGACTAAATCACTAAAATCAAAGATCTAAATAATAAAGCAAAAATAACTAAATGTGGAAATATTGACAAAACTATTTGCTGGCTTGGCTTCTCCTAAAGAATTCTAATTACTGCAGATACTTGCATTGTTGTCTTAAATAACAATGAGGAGACGACATCAACAAATATTCTATTTCCAGAAAATGAATTTAATTGTTTTCCTCAAAGTCTTAGGTTAAAAGAAGTCCAAGTGTAGAGACTGATATTTGTAGATAGACTGGGAAATCCTTTCCAGATTTTGAAGTAAATGAAGCATTTGTAGGTTCTTAATTCTTGAATAAAGAAATGAGGCAGGTAAGTTGGCAATGATCAAAAGAAAGTAAACAAAGCTTAAGTTAGCAATGGTTGAAACAAAGTAAACAAAACGGAAATAAATATAAACAAATTAAAAAATAGAAAAGATTTCATTGCACTCATTTCTTGCATGCAAGTACATTCTTCAGTTTTCATTTATATGAGTGATATATATATATAATTATATATGCAATTTTGCTACTTGAGCAAGCTTCCCTTGAGCCAGTTTTAGCTTTTGCTTGGAAGTATGTGACTTGTTCTCTCAGCATGCTTTTAATGTGCCCTTCTGATGGAGATTTATGCTGAGTACTCTTATCACACGTTCTTGCATGAACATCTTTTTGTCAAATCACTCTTAGTTGGTAAAACATAATAACTCTTCAATGAACTGCAGTGTATTAACAATCCAGGCTAATTTGCATGGTCTGCAGACAACTCAGAAAATAGCAAATGTTGTTGCCATAGCTGTTACTAAAGCTTTAGGCATTGCTACATTTAACTAAAGAATATTTACTTAGAGTATAAAATTACAAATTTATATTATATAATTATACATGCTTAAGTTTCCCTTTTCATTCAGTTAATCATAATGGAGATTAATAATTGTTTAAATCAAGTTTTTGCTCATGAGCAGAAATTCTGAGATCAATTAAATCTTTAAAGTAAATGTAATAAACACAAAAAATCTTCATAAATAGTTTGCATTGCCTCCACGTTTTCTCTTAGTATGTGGAAAGGAGGAAAAGAATAAGTATGTATATAGTTTTTAAAAAATATACTTTCTCCAAACTCCTTAATCTACTACTAACCACCTGTATCTTCATGCTACTTTTGCTAGTCATCAGATACATAGCTACCTGTTACTGGGTCTAAAGCAGGGAAGAAAAGTGAATATTTAGTGCTAACAGAGGAATTTCTGTAACAACTACATGTTAGCTTAGGGCTAAAGGACTATGCAACTGGGCCCCTGAAATCAGGATGCTATGTTATATTGCCCTAAGAGGCCATGATTCCAGTATGAATAATGCAAAACATGTCATCTTTTAGAATACTTACGGTAGCCACATTTTTTACAGCCTGCTCTGACACTGTCCTTGTTGCAACCTGAAATACAATTGGATAGAATTTTAGGAGGTAAAAAAAAAAAATGCAAAAACTTAAAAACTTTATTGTATGAAAAAAGCTAAGAAAAACCATTTGTTGTAGAATTTCTTTTTTTTCTGTTGAGACAAGGTCTCACTCTGTCACCAAGGCTAGAGTACACTGACAGGATCACAGCTCACTACAAGCCTCCAGCTCCCAGCTCAGGCGAGCCTCCTACCTTAGTCTCCCAAGCAGCTGAGACTACAGGCATGTGCCACCACACCTGGCTAACTTAAAATTTTTTTTTTTTTTTGGTAAAGATGAGGTTGTGCTTTGTTGCCCAGGCTGATCTCAAACTTCTGGCCTCAAGCGATCCTCCTCTGGCCTCTCAAGGTGCTGGGATTGTAGGTAAGAGCCACTGCACCCAACAGAATTTATTTATTTAAGAAACAGCAACAACAAAAAAATCATCTCTAACCCAGCTTAATGACCTACTCAATTATATGACTCTTATAAATCAACACAAAGGCCAATTTACTCAAATCATTAAGATTTTTTTCTAATTCAATATAATAAAATAAGACAAACACACATGGCCAATAAACATAAAAAATGCTCCACATCACTAATCATAGAGAAATGCAAATGAAAACCACAACGAGATACCATTTCACACCAGTCAGAATAGCTATTATTAAAAAGTCAAAAAACAACAGATATTGGTGAGGCTGTGGAGAAAAGGTAATGCTTATAGACTGTTGGTGGGAATGTAAATTAGTTCAGTCACTGTGGAAAGCAGTTTGGAGATTTCTTAAAGAACTTAAAACAGAACTATCATTCGACCCAGCAATTCCATTACTGAGTATATATTCAAAAAAAAAAAAAAATCATTTCACCAAAAAGAAACATGCACTCACATCTTCATTGCAGCATTATTTATAATAGCAAAGACATGGAATCAACTGAGGTGCCCATCAATGGTGGATTAAAGAAAATGTAGTACATATACACTATGGAATACTATGCAACCATTTAAAAGAACAAAATTACATCCTTTGCAGCAACATGGACCATTATCCTAAGTCAAGAATTAACACAGGAACAGAAAACCAAATACCACATGTTCTCATTTATAAGTGGGAGCTGAAACACTGGGGACTCATAGACATGAAGATGACAATAACAGATACTGGGGACCACTGGGAGGGGAGGGAGGACAAGGGTTGAAAAATTGTTGGGTACTATGCTCAGTACCTGGGTGATGGGATCATTTGTACCCCAAACCTCACCATTATGCAATATATCCAGGTAACAAACCTGCACAAGTATCCACTGTATCTAAAATAAAATTTGAAAAATAAAAGAAAGTTAAAAAAAAAATCTAGTAAATAGTTAAGAGTTTAAACATTCCAGGAATTCTACAGCACTGAGGAAGAAATTCCAGGGTACTCTGGCCTGTCCCTCAAATGTAAAATAATTTACTTCTTATTTTTTATATATGTATACACACGGACATTTACTTTTTTACATATATATATATATATATATGGACATTAAGGTTAACAAATATTTTCCTGTTTTCCATTAGAAGAAAAAAAATCTAATTTCTTATAGGAATTGGTGAAATTCCAGAAGACTTACTGTAATTGCTAGGTATTATAAGAAATACCTAAATTCAACACTCAAATTTTGACAAGAGAAAAACTAGTCATATATCCATCCAGTTCTGATAAATATTTACAAATACAGTAATCCTGTATAATTAGTAGCACATGCAGGCAATGTTGAAGATATAAATACCAGAGACAAATTAAAACTGATTTCTTTTTATTGTGATAAAATATAAACAACATACAATTTACCATCTTAACCATTTTAAAGTATACAATTTAGGTGTATTAAGTACATTCACAATGCTGTACAACCATCATCACTATTCATTTCTAAAACTCTTTCATCATCCCAAACACTAACTGTATTCATTAAACAACTGACTATTCCCCCTTCCCTCTAACCCCTAGTAATCTCTATTCTACTTTCTGTCTCTATGAGTTTGTCTCTTCTAGGTTCTTCATACCTAGGGAAATCATACGATACTTGTCTTTGGGGCCTGGATTATTTTACTTAGCAGAATGTTTTCAAAGTTCATCCATATTATAGCGTGTATTAGAGTTTTATTCCCTTTTATGGCTGAATAATATTCCATTGTATGCATATATAGTTAAAACTAATTTTATCTTCCAATAATGGCTTCAATCAACCAATGAAAGCCCCAGTATAGTATTATGTCATTTTCTGGTTTTTTTTTTTTTTTTTTTTTTTTTTTTTTTTTAAGACGGAGTCCCACTCTGTCGCCCAGGCTAGAGTGCAGTGGCACACAACCTGGGCTCACTGCAAGCTCCACCTCCTGGGTTCACGCCATTCTCCTACCTCAGTCTCCTGAGTAGCTGTCACTACAGGTGCCCGCCACCACGCCCGGCTAATGTTTTGTATTTTTAGTAGAGATGGGGTTTCACCATGTTAGCCAGGATGGTCTTGATCTCCTGACATCGTGATCTGCCCACCTCGGCCTCCCAAAGTGCTGGGATTACAGGTATTATTCCATTTTCTTGGTAAAGGGCATATAATTTCCAAACCCTTGAAATGGAGAAATAATCCTAACTAAATATTTAAATACATACAGTCCAAACATAAAAGTGTTAATTTAAAAATAAATATAATTTTAAAACTATTTCTTTGGTGTTATGAAGTTAAAAATTAGTTATTTTCCCCTTAAATTTTAATATTGTTTTAAAGTATACATTATTGAGGTGGGGCATCATGGCTTACGCCTGTAATCCCAGCAGTTTGAGAAGATTCCTTGAGGCCAGAAATTTGGGGCCAGCCTGGGCAACATAACGAGACCACATCTCTACAATTTTTTTTTTAATTAGCTGATCATGGCATGTGCTTTTAGTCTTAGCTACCTGGGTGGCTAAGGTAGGAGGATCACTTGAGCCCAGGAATTCACGGTTATAGTGAGCTATGACTGCACCACTGCACTCCAGCCTAGCTGACAGAGGGAGACCCTGTCTCTAATTATTCTAGTAAAAGTACAGTCTCTTCTACTATAATATTTGTTTTAAAAATGCAAATATTGTTCTAATGTAATTGATACATTAGGGAAACAAATAATTTGAGCATAATGTGACTTTCATCCACATAAAACACTAAGTAAATGCAGAACATTGCATCTAGCTGATCTGAATCACACAGGAGTATACAAAATACACAAGCACATATATCTCAAAACATTTCTAGTGACCTCAGTTCACCAAAAATGTTGAGAACATCCATTCACATCTGGCGTTACAACTTTTTATGGATTCCTTATTGCCCTCTTACTGCCACTTCATAACTCATAAACTGCAACTCTTCTGAAGTTCACTTGCACAGCAAACTCCAGGTCTTTTAAAAGGTAAAGTGTCATATTTATTGTAATATTTATGCATTTTTTAAACTAATTAACATGTGTAAAACTGTGCTACTGTTTCTATGAGATTCCTATCTTTTTTTTTTTGAGACAGAGTCTCGCTCTGTTGCCCAGACTGGAGTGCAGTGGCGTGATCTCGGCTCACTGCAAGCTCAGCCTCCCGGGTTTACACCATTCTCCTGCCTCAGCCTCCTGAGTAGCTGGGACTACAGGTGCCCGCCACCATGCCCAGCTAATTTTTCTGTATTTTTTTTTTTAGTAGAAATGGAGTTTCACCGTGTTACCCAGAATAGTCTTGATCTCCTGACCTTGTAATCCGCCTGCCTTGGCCTCCCAAAGTGCTGGGATTACAGTCGTGAGCCACCACTCCCGGCCCCCCCCTTTTTTTTTTTTGAGACCGAGTCTTGCTGTATCGCCCAGGCTGGAGTGCAGTGGAGTGATCTCAGCAAACTGCAACCTCCGCCTCCCGGGTTTAATTGATTCTCGTGCCTCAGCCTCCTGAGTAGCTGGGATTGCTACCACACTCGGCTAATTTTTGTATTTTTAGTAGAGATGGGGTTTCACCGTGTTGGTTCCTATCTTTTTTTAATGTGTCATTGAAGCTTTTGTGCATTGTGCTCTAATCCCATTGTTTCCCCATAAACCCTGTCATAGTTAAAAACAAGTATGTTACATTGTAGCAGTATTGACTGGAATAAAATCAGATGAATAATATAATCTGAGGGTCTTTTATTATGAAAACAACTGCATGTTGAAAAAAAGCTCAGAGAACTGGAGTCAGTGTTAAATCTATTTCCACAGAAACTGTAGATGCTAAAACAATTGAATAAAATTATGCTAAATGCATCACTACTATTACTACAACAGAATAAAAATGTTCTAATAGATAGATCTGAAATAATCTTATCTCAGCATGCCTTAGAATTGAACTCATGACAAAAGGCACTGATAAAACTCATCATTCAAGTATCCCATAGTTTTAGAATAAACAAACTATGAAACTTTTTCTTGGCAGGTCATCTTGTTTCCTAAAGTTGAAACTTTTACATGACAGGGAAATATAACCAGAATTCTAAATAAAGTACTTTATATCAGCTAGTTCCTCACCAGTCTTTGGTTAAATTATTATTTCAGCTTCATTAGTCTTTAATTTTCATGATTGGGCAACTGAATGCTTCTACCCAAGAGTTTGAATCTAAGGCAACTGACTTAGTAGATCTGAGACAAGTAACACAATGAAGTGGGGACAGTTAATTCATTCTGTTGTCAGGATCCAGTTTCCAGGGGCACTGATGTCACTGGCAGTAGCAGCCCTAACCAGGTCTGGGCTTGTGCAGGATCTTGGATATGGGTTCCCTGGGTCATTTCTATTTTCTGACCCTTATTATGCAGGCTTTGCCTAGATTCAGTGAGCTACCTGATATCTTTCCTTTTCTACTTAACTAGTCAGTTTCTATTGTTTGGAATAAGGACCCTGGCTGATATAATGGCACTCAAAATCCATGTCAAACTGACTATAGTAGGGCTATACTGTGAGGCCCTTACTCAGCTAAGTTACCTACTTCCCTGCCTTGGGCTCCTGTGCAGTTCTTGGCTCCATTCCTTTTGGAAGTTTGCTAAGGCTGTCCAGAGTAATACAGTGTGCCCATCTCAAAATTTTCCTTTCTAATCATAACCTGCAATCCAAAAGGCATTATATAAAAACATAAAAATTTGACATTGGAAGAAAAAACTGAATGGCAAAAACCACCAAAAGCAAACTCAAAAGACACATAGAAACTTGAGAAAAAATATTTGCACCTCACAGGACCAAAAAAGGGCAATTATCCCTATGCATACATCTCAGCGAATCATTAAGAAAAAGACCAGTAACCAATAGGAAAAAAATGGGCAAAGGATGTTCACAGAAACGGAAATAGAAATGACTCTGAAACATGTGGAGATATGCTCAGTCCTATTTAAAACAACAGGTAAAATGTACACTAAAAACTATACTAGTATTCCATTTTCACTTATCAGAATCGCAAAGATTGAAAAGGTTGAAGGAAGTGTAGGGGGGCATCCTCTCATACATTGCTGGCAGGAGCATAAATTAGTACTATCTCTTATGGAAAGCAAGCTGATAAAACCTGTCAGAATTACAAGCGTATATACCTCTCTGATACAATAGTCTCACATTTGGGAATTAGTTCTCCCAATTTATTTGCACAAATGCATACTGACTTATGTAGAATGTTATTCACTATAGCATTGTTTGTAATAGGGACGGAGTGGAAATAATTTAAATGTCAATACGGAACTGGTTAAATCAATTATGGTATGAAATAATGGGGATGGTCTTTATTTAATGATGTTATGATCGCTAACATATATTGTAAAAAGAAAAAAAGCAAGGTGCATAACAGTGTTAATGGCGTGTTGCCATTTGTATTAAAAAAAGGTGATAGAGTAGGAGCACTGTCTTCTCAGACAAACACCACCACTTTAAATTCCAGCTCCCTTTCTAGCCTCACTCATTCCAAGGAAATTACTTCTCTTCTAATTATAAGCAGCCAGAAAGAGCAGACAATAAAATACAGGTAAGATAGCTCAGGCCCAAAGGGAGTTGGAGGGGAAGTCTCTTGAGCAACTGCCAAACTTCACCCTCATACAATGGGCCCCAGTAAAATAGTGGGCCTTAATAAGCACATTCCTTCCCCTTCAGGTGCACTAGGATAGAAAAGATAAAAGCAGACTTGGGGGATATGCCTGCAGCTGCAGAAAGATGTATGGGAACTGACACACGACTCTCCCTCACAGATAAGCACAAGGAAGAGACAGAGAAGCAGTCCAAGCCTCTGATAAACTCTCCCACCCTGAATCTTTAAGAACTTTTAGTTTGTAAGCAAGTGTGCCTCTCACCTAACTCGGCCAGAAGGCGCCTCTCAGGTTTGTTTTCTCTAAATCAATCTGTCATGACTGGCAAGCCATCTTTTCATGTTTCTTACCTCTTTCTTTAATTCTTACAGAAGATATTAGACGTACCTCTGTAAGGATATACATTGGTTACTTGAAGAAAGAAAACTAAGTCCAGACGGAGAAAGAGTTAAGAGACATGTCACTATATACCTTTTGGCACCTTTAAAATGTGAAAGGTGATCAAATTACCCTTTCAAAAACCAATCTGGAAATCTCCCCCAAACAAAACTGTAACACTAAGAAAAGTAATTGTCAAGTAAATATTATCTGACAAAAGGCAATGATTGCATTTGTAAATTCTTCAGAGAGGCTACACTGCAGACTTTCTATAAAATTTTATCAACTCATGACGTCAGGAACAAATTTTAGAGGTCTTCATTCTTATACTTGCTAAATATTAAGGGCTTACTCTGAATCTAGTATTCTGTTAAACAACTTGGGTGGTGGTGGGAGGAATCAGGTAATTGGGCTGGTCCTTTATCTTTCAGTAACTTAAAGTAGCCACATAATTTTGAATACAACTCAGTGCTTACCATGATGTAGAGTTGCTAAGAGGTGCTCAACAAATACTTATTGATTTGAGGTTATAAGCTTAAGAAAATACAATCATGTTTCATTTAATGACATGGATACATTCTGAGAAATGTGTTGTGAGGCACAACACAGAAATTTTGTCCTTGTGGCAATGTCACAGTGTACATAAACCTGGGTGATATAGCCTATATACACCTAGGCTCTATGGTATAGCCTATTGCTCCTAAGTCACTGTATTGATACTGCAGGCAGTTGTAACACAATGGTGAGTACTTGTGTATCTAAATATACCTAAACATTGAAAAGATACAGTAAAAATAAGAGTATTATAATCTTATGGGACCAACATTGTATATGCAGTCAGTTATTAACCAAAACATCATTTTGTGGTGCATGACTGTACTTCAGAAGTTGGGAACTGGCAACTTTTCTGGACCCCAGTTGCCAGCTAAGAAATATGCGTGTGCATATACACACACACTCAATTTATTTGTCAAAATTCTTCAAGCTGAACATTTGTGATCTGTGCTGTTTTTAAAACATGTAAATTATATCTTAGTAGTTAGCACAAAAGAAAAAAAATTTTAAAGTTAACAGTAGGCAATGAAGAAACAGAAAATACTGAGAAAACCAAAAAGAAGGGGCAAAAATAAAAGGACTGAGAAAAATTGAGAGAAAGATGGAGTCCTCAACAGTTGCTTGAGATTCGTCAGTGGTCACCAAAGGAATCTCATATTTGATTTTAATTTATTTCCTTGAAATTTTACAACACCTATCTTTCCGAAGTCAACAACTTAGTCACTGGGAACTTTAACAGTGATGCTTAGAACTTAATATTATATTTTTCTTATTGTCTATTTTGGAATTTAGGGAAGCCAGACATTTTCATTAAAATATTTTTTACAATCGCTTAAATTTAAACATATACAGCTTAAGTAACTAAGTTTTTTAGTACTAATTAGAAATTGCAATTACTTCTGTCACAGGATCCATTCTTTTCATTTTTAATTGGATTAGAGTCAATTAGATTAATTTTGTTTGGTAACAAGTTTTACATTTGGTTACTCCATTACGGTTTTAGTTACAATCTGGGGACCTATAAAGACAATTTCAGTTTCTTCTGCTTTTAAAATTCAAACTGCAGCCATATTTTATAAGTGGTAATATCTATTTATATAATACATATGTTCTGCTTAAGTTGATGCAAAGTAAAATTCCAAGTATTTTACTTTTATACCATTTATATTAAAAATTCATAGATACACTCCTTTTTTGGGACTCCAAATATTGTACCAAAGTCAAAAAGTAGAAAAATCAGTAGAAATTAGACATTTTTTACTAAAACATTAATACTTCATTAATTAATAAGACAATTTAAAAAACAAGCTAAATGAGTTTCTCAATGCAAGTATTCTGAAATAGCAGATGTCTTAATAGCCCATTAAAAATGCGTTCATAGGCCAGGTGTGGTGGCTCACAACTGTAATCCCAGCACTTTGGGAGGCTGAAGTAGGTAGATCACTTGAGGCCAGGAGTTCAAGACAAACCTGGGCAACATGGTGAAACTCCATCTTTACTAAAATTTCAAAACTTAGCCAGGCATGGTGGTGGACGCCTATAATCCCAGCTGCTCAGGAGGCTGAGGCATAAGAATCACTTGAACTCAGGAGGCGGAGGTTGCAGTGAGCTGAGATTGTGTCACTACACTCCAGCTGGGTGACAGAGCGAGACTCTGTCTCCAAATAAATATATAAATAAATTAATTAAATTAAAATTTAAAAAATGCCTTCATAATCATTTGACTCCAAAGGGAGAAACAGTAAACCAACCAAAGAGCTGTTTAAACTACTGATATGAGTTTTATATTGATATGAAACATATAAAATTCTTTAGTCTACATGCCTCACAAAGTACAACTAATCCGTGAAGAAAAACGGTGTAAGAAGAGACAGAGAGGCTGGGTGCGTTGGCTCATGCCTGTAATCCCAGCACTTTGGGAGGCTGAGGTGGGCGGATCACAGGGTCAGGAGATCTAGACCATCCTGGCTAACACGGTAAAACCTGTTTCTACAAAAATTACCTGGGTATGGTGGCATGTGCCTGCAGTCCCAGTTACTCAGGAGGCTGAGGCAAGAGAATCACTTGAACCCGCGAGGCAGAGGCTGCAGTGAGCCAAGATAGCACCACTGCACTCCAGCCTGGGTGACAGAGCAACACTCCGTCCCAAAAAAATAAAAAATAAAAAAAGAAGAGACAGAGAAATTTGTTTAAGAGACAGAAATTTAATTACCTAATGAAACAGAATGAAGACTGTATTAGTTTAATCTGTTTAGTACTATTTCTGCTGCTGAGCAGAAATCTGCTGCTGAGCAGCAGAAATAGTACTCAACCCTCTAGTAATCAACCCTCTAATTATTCATTATTTACCTATCATGGGTATAACTTTGAACTCCATGTTAGAGAAGCCATAGGGATGAATCAAGCCCCTACGGGGATATTCAATCTTTTGGCTTCACTGGGCCACACTGTTTTGGGCCACACTTGCATTGTACTTTTACAGTGCAGTCACACCTATTATCTCAGTGCTGTCACACCTATTATCTCAGCGCTGTCACACCTATTATCTCAGCACTGTCATACCTATTATCTCAATTTTTGCTGGGTTTAAACAGTTTATGTCTTGCCATCCAACTTAATGGCACAATTTAACATTATTATACTTTGAAGCATCATTTTGAATTGAAAGAAGGTTAACATATCTCTAACAGTGGTGTAAGTTTAAGAGAATTTTAATAAGAGCTTAGAAATCACTTTTGTCCCCTTTCTTAAGTAGTATTTTCATGTATTGCTTAAAGTTTTATGAGGGTATAAACTATAGAATACACCAAAATACACTAACACTAACAATAGCTGATGAGCTTTAAAAAAAAAAAAATCACACAAAAAAATCCCATAATGTTTTAAGAAAGTTTACGAATTTGTGTTGGGCTGCATTCACAGTCATCTTGGGCTGCATTCACAGTCATCTTGGGCTGCATGGAGCCCATGGGAAGCGACACTATACTAGTTTACCTATGGTAATGCACTCACAGCTGTAATCCATGACAGAATGTGCCAGGTTCCATAAAAGACACAGAGCTCTATTTAGTAACTATGAAAAAGTGGCAGGCAAGAGTTTCAGCTAAGAGATCAGGAAAGCTTCCCACAGGTAGTTACAAGCAAAATAGGAGGTAATAACAAAGGCTCGTAGGTAGGAAAGCACTTGAGAGGTTCACAGAATAATTGGCCAAATCAGATTTTTGCAGGATTGTAGAATACATGAGGGGAGTGGTGGAAGGAAAGAGTAGAAACAGTGATTTAGTCAGGCTCGGGAGTGTGCACTTCATTCTTGCAGAGAGAGATGGGGAGATTTGGCATTTTAACACGTTAGAAACTTAAGAAACCTCAGCCTTCAACTCTATTATAGAGACACAAAAACTGAATCTCCAAAAGGTTAAGTGGCTTGAAGAGAATTACAAAATTCACAGATGGGGTGAAGAACTAAGTTCATGCCTCCCAGCAATGGCAGGATCAGATATATGATTTGGGAAAATTATTTTAGCAGCAATGTGCAATATAGACTAGAGAGAAAAGAAATTACCTGTAGTCTAGTTTAGGAATAAAGAGCAATTGGATATAATTTAGAATTGTTCTATTACTAAGATACTATCATAATGTGTTTTAAAAATCTTATTCACTGTGATGTGCCAGACTGAAATGTTAACTTGGCCATAGAAAAACTCCCTACCTTGGCTATAGGCTTCAGTGAAGGAGAAAACAAGAAAACAGTTTTGTGCCAACTACATCAGTAACATACATTGCCACTTGTGCCAGTTCAACTCTTCATGGAGAGTGGTGAATCACTGGCATGAATGTTGGAGGTAATTTCAACAACTGTGAACAGGAAAAGCAGTTTTTCAAAGAAAGTAAATTTCACTGAAACCTGTGATCAAATATTATTTCTATAATAACGACTAAGAGTAAGATTTTCCTAAATGCCTACATTTCATTGTATTACCTACATAATGGTATAAGCTTATACACAATGCTATGAAAACACAGGTGAAGCACATGATCATAAAACAGACAAGGCTGATTTTTATGTGTGGTTTGCAGAAAGCAGCCTTGTTAGTTTATAATCATACCTTGTCATAATCACTAGCAGGACCACCCCAAGAAATGCCAAACTGAATCCATTAAACCTAAAATTAAAGAGCATAACATAATACTTGTCCTCCTTCATGATCACCTTGAAAGGTTTAGATTAGTCCTATTTTCCTTTAATACCCTGTCTGGATCGATCATCCAAGAAATTATCTTATGATTTTCTGTATCTGTATTTTCTAATGACACTTGCATTGTACTTTTACAGCACTGTCACACCTATTATCTCAATTTTTGCTAGGTTTAAACAGTTTATCTATACCTTATCGTCTAGCTTAATAGCACAATTTTACATTATTATACTTTGAAGCATTATTTTGAATTGAAAGAAGGTTAACATATCTATAACACTGGTCTAAGTTTAAGAGAATTTTAATAAGGGTTTAAAAAATCACTTTTGTCCCCTTTCTTAAGTAGCACATTTTCATATACTGCTTAAAGTTTTATGAGTGCACAGACTATGGCACTGTTTCCTCCAGAGTGCCCATATCACACAGGTGCCCAAAAGGCTTGCTCAAGTAATGAAATGAGCAGTTATGACAACAGGTCAACTTTGAGCGCAGCTGTGTGGTACAAAGATCACCAGAGCTGATTTGGCCTATCAGGATGCCTAGGCAATCTACCGTGTAGGTTTATCTTTCGCGGCTGGCCTCTTAGATATTGACCAGGCTTCAGCCACAGACCTTCCGTTCACATTCTACACACCATCTAAGCAGAGTGCTCCACTCCCATAGCCTTACCTCCTATTATGTGTGTGGATAACACCCAAATCATTGTCTTTGACTTCTTTCCTAAGCTACAAATTATATCTCTTACTATTAACTATTTGTATTCCTATGTCTGACTAACCTCAACACAACAAGCCCCAAATTGGATGTCATCATCCCCTTAACCCCTGCCCCTTGTGAGGTGTTGTCATATCAGTAAATAGCCCCACCCAACTGCTTAACAGTAAAACCCAGGTAAACCTCATTTCCTCTTTTACCTACCCACATTGAATCAATCATCAACTCCTAGTGATTCTACCATCAAAAATGTATCTTCAATTTATCCGCTTCTCTCCTTACCTGTTGAGACCACATCTTAGCCACACATTATCATAACTCACCAGAATTACTCCTAACTGGTAAACTTTGTCTCCAATCTACTTTCTAGCCAGAATTATCTTTCCAAAATGTGAATCTGCTTTAAAACCCTTAAATGGCTTCCTATCATTTGTAGGATAACGCCAAACCTTTTGTCATGGTCTACAGGTCCTTAAAGAGCTGGAAGCTACCTTGGAAGTTAACCTATACAATGGCAAAATGAATGACGTGCACAGTCTAGAGGAACCAGACTGACCTCTTGCTTACCAGCTGTCTCATAATAGACAAATTACTGGATTTCTTTGTCCCTCAGTGTCCTCATCTGTAAAATGGGAATATTAATACTCATTTCAAAGTGTAGTTATGAATATTAAATGAGATAGAATACAATGTTTGATACAGTATCTGACATATTTGACACATAAATATTAGTCAATATTTACTACAGTTACTATCTCTCGACTTAATTTCTCACTTATCTCCTATTTGTATTTGAGTTCCGTCCATAGAAAACATCTTTCATTTCCTCTTCTCACGTGTTTCCTCTTCCTTTACGTATCCAGTTCCTCCAACTGCACTATCCTCTCCCTTCAAGCCACCCCTCCTACAATTTAGATGACCTCCTAAGTGCTACATCCTTTGGAAAGTCCTTCTGCCCATCCTGAGTGTCTGGTGGCCTTACTTTGTGCTTCCTAAGGTCTTGTATTTTCCTTGTCATGGCACTTGTCCCACTTTGTATAAATTTCTCTCTCTTCACTGCTAAATTATAAGTTCTGTGTGAAGCGTAACCATGTCTACCTTGCTCACCACTGTATTTTCAATGCCTAGTACCAGTGCCTGGCACACAGTAGGCTTAATAAAGAGTATATATTTCCTCTCTCACAGCTCCAGATGTACTCCTTCGCAAACTGCAGTTAGTACAAAAGCACAGTGTTCCAGTAACAGCTATCTGCAGAAAGATGTTCAAAAAGGCTGCCATAGAACAAAGAATCTGGTCAAATAATACTGGGAAGGGCAGGTTTAAACAAAGTTAGGACTCTGAACCATAGTAATTCTCAGAATCTTTTCTATTACTAAGGCGCACTGTGAATTTCCAAGTTGGGAGGTGGGGTGTAGGAGTGTATATTTCTGAAAATGTCTCCTGCAACCACTGTTCTGCAGTGGCAAAGCCGGTTTGAGGAGATGCTCTCAGCTACTAGAACTTCCAAGTAAGCTGGTAGTTGAGGAGAGAAAATCTTTTAAGTAATTATTCTGCAGAGTTCACCGTTTTTAGGTCTGTAACTTCTGGACACAGAATTTGAGAGTTAGAATAAATCTTATATATAATTCAACAAAGCTCCTTCTTTTTATAAGGAAACTGAGGCCCAGAAGCACAAAACGACCAATCTATGGCCACGGAGCAGCTACATACAACAGGAAGAGCTAGGAGTAGAACCCGGACACCCGGTGGGTCCTAGCGACTTCTAGGACAGACGACGCCTCTGGTTACCTGGGTCGGCCAAGTGTTCCCACTTCAAATTTTAGTTTTAAGCCATACCACAGTTAAGGTAGTTTTTCTTGGCTGCTCGCCCCCTTAGGCCCACAGTTACAGTCTCCCCCTCCTCCCTCCCTTCCACAATACACTTTCCCTGTAATCCCATGCAGCTGGGGCTTGGCTCCTGGAGGAAGACAGTTACTTTCTTTCCTTCAGAGTGTATCTTTGGAGTGTAAACTTTTTCATGTAAACAAAACAAACCTGTGACTTTTAAGGCCTCCGCCTAAATCCCCATGGGCGCTGATCACCACACCCCGCACCCTACCCTACCCTCCCTTGCGCTCCCTTCGGATCTCGGACGCAGAGGCCCTGTAATTGCTCCTTACCTGGGACTGCCATGACGGTGGTAAGAGGGGTCACTTGAGCCTCCGGCTTTCGAAGTGGCGCTTGCTTCCCGCCAGCTGCGAGAACAAGGCACAGCCAAAGCGCCGTTTTCCTTCCCCCAGCGCAGCAGCACCTTCGCTACGGTGGGGAAGGCCCTGTACGTTTCTAGCGGCAGCAGAACCAGTAGACGCGGATGCAGTTTCCGGACGAGTCATATTGCAAAAGACACATGGTCTGAACCATTACTGATAGTTTTTTTTGGGGGGGGGGTTCAGTTTGATCTGCACACGCGAGTAGTGTAAACACAGCCAAGACTTATGAAGTGTCCCTTCTAATATTGTAATACAAATTACATTAAGCTTTAATAACTTTACAGACTTCTCTCGTTCCCTGGAGTACACTGGAATAACCCTTCTCAGGGTTAGCGGTGCTCGGGTCCGGTTACAACATGGCGGCGTCCGTGAGGGGCTCCTTTGGGCAAGGGTAGTGTTTGGTGTCCCCGTCTTGCGTGATATTGACAAACTGAAGCTTTCCTGCACCACTCGACTTAAGAAAGAGTGTACTCCTAGGCGGACAGCTTTAGTGACCGGCCGTCCGCTCTAATCCCTCATAAGGAGCAAAGTCCTTTGTACTGACCAGGATGAGCAACATCTACATCCAGGAGCCTCCCACGAACGGGAAGGTGAGAGCCTCATCTAGGGAACTTGGGATCCTGGGATCTCCAAAGTGAGATTTCCCGAATTTGGGGTGGGGGACGGGTTTCGGGATCTCGTGGTAGGAAGAGACCACAATAAGTGTTGTCTTTACTCCTGCATGTGGACAATGTTGCATCGAAACACTGAAGTTTATACTTTTCAGGACGTACTTGAAAAAGTCAGGTGGAGATTTCTCTACCTACCAGCATTCCGGTCCTATTTTCTGCTTTAACCCAGCTCATGCAACCGATTTCTAGAGTCTTAGGTTTTTAAACGTACATTTCTGAGTTTGATATATTCTTTGCTTAACTTTGAGGTCATTCATTCTCCATTTCTTCTGCAATCATTAATTGAACGCCTGCTAGGCACTGGGCACTGTACTAGGCGCCGGAGATACAAAGATGGATGGATAAGGTAGTTGTTTTCCCGGAAGAGCTTATAGTTTAGTTTGTGAGACAGGTAAACAAAAGCCTGTATGTCTGATAAGCGTGCTTGTGGAGAAGAGACCAGGTTGCTATGGCGGTACTGAGTAGTGAACAACTGGGAAAGTTAGGAAAAACCTCATGGAAAAGGATCTTTTGAGCTGATTTTAAAACCTGAGATGACTGTCAGTCAGAGAAAGTGGGAAATGGGGACTGTTACCACATTAGAGTGGGGAAAGGTTTCTCTAATTGATTTGATGGCTAATGTATGCCAATTCCCATCCAAGGTGTTTGTGTTGAAGAGTCCGTTGTGGAATAAGTGTCACCTGAATTCTTAAATTGAGACCTAGCCTACCTCATATGAAATTTGATGAATCAGCATATTGGAGAAAATGAGATTTAAAGTATATAGTTGACTTAAGATAAGCTAAATTTACACAACATACCATCCTGTTTGTTACATGATTGCATCATAAATAATTTATGCAGTCTTTTATTCATTGACATTTGATAATATAATGAGAGCAATTTAAAAGCAAAACCAAAAATGCTGTAATTCCCAGCAAAAATTTAATGGGTATTTTGGGCAGCTCAATTCTTTCAATTCTTTGAACTTCTCCTGGGCATTGTAGGTTACTGGGTCCATCCCACCCCTCACCTATCTTATTTAATATCAATGTGAAAACCCAAAATACCTACCTCCTCCTATTTCCAAATGTTTCTTGAGGGCAGTATCACCCCCAGTTAATAAATACTGGTAGGGATTGAATAGATTTACCATACTGCCAGACAGGGCGTTCACACTTGCTGTTCCTCTGTTTAATCAAGTGTTGACCTTAGCAAAGAGTCCTTTCTTACCTACTTTCTATGAAATAGCAAACTTCAATCATGCCTTGCATCCCAGCATTCTCTGGCCCCCTTAACTTTTTTAGTTTTTTTCCATGGTATTTATTAATTATTTAGTATTACTGTATCCTTCCTCCTACCTTCCCCCTATAGAATGCAAGGAACATCAGGGCAGAGACAAGCATCTAGAACAGTACTTGATACATGATAGAAGGAGTTCAGTTATGTATTGAATAAACGAATGGATGGATGAATTAATACTATATTTTTCTTAGTTTTTTGAGGAGTATTAAGCATCAGTGAGTTTGAGGTTACACTGCTGCTGGTCAAGGACAGACTTAATTGCTTTGTTGTAAAGGGAGATTTGACATGGTCACATAGATGAAAAGCTTTAACAAGGATATATTCCTGAATAGATTATTCATTCAACAAATAATGATTGAGCAAATCAATTGCCAGGCTCTATGCTAGGTTTTAGGGATACAACGGAAACAAAAAAAACCACATTGTCTGAGTTATCATGAGTTAATTGAGTGAAGTATACATTGACTGAATAATCATGCAAATAAATGTTTAACTACAAAATGTGATAAATACTGCCTTCTGAACAGAAATGGGCTGAATGATAACACAAGGGCCCAAGTTTTCATCCAAAAACAACTTGGGACTTTTTCCACCATAAGGCTCATCAAAGATATTAAAGCTTCTAAGTTCTGTAAGGTTGAAAGTGTGGACAAAAATTTGGTGTGTGAAGAATTTGAAGCAAATGTAATAAGTCTGTTCAATGAATGTTTATTGCCTTTACTATCTAATGGTACATTAGGTACTGAAAGGGTACAGAGACATTCAGAGTAAATGGGACAAAATTCCTCCCTTCAAAGAGCTTAGTATCAGCTTGGGAAGTAATTGATAATGATACCAGTGCTTGGTCCCTGGTTGTCCATAAATGTTCTGTGTTTTGCTGTAACCCTAGCCCCTGAAGATGAGGCAAAGAAATATAGTACTTGATAGAAATTTTTTAAGCATAAGAGGTAATTCCCTGAAGATGAAATTTCCACATATTATGATCACTTATTCTAAATTGTGTCTGGCGTCTTCACTTAGCATAATGTTGCTTTCAAATGATAGGGGTCTGTCTTATTGTTGTACACACTTAGTTTTTAAATGTATTGAAAATCAAAATGGCTTTATAAGTATATTTGCATATATATTTATAAGAAACATGATATTATCAAAGTATTAATTGGGAATTTTAAGAGAAAGAGCCAAGGAGACCTACAAAGTAGTGATGGCCGAAGAGAATGTATGGCCAGAGGAGGAAGGAGCCATATACCTTCTTTATTAATTCTGTAGCTTATTAATGAAAAGATTAAGAAACCCTGGTGAGCAAGGTGGCCTGATTATATATGCATTCTTTTTACTAGGTGTAAGTTGCCTTTAGCCAAAAAAAAAAAAAAAAAAAACACATAATAATGACCATCATTTTTTGAGCACTTATTATTTATCATGTGCTTTTCTAAGCAGTCTATGTATTATAGCTCATTTTGTCCTCACAGAAATCCTAAAAGATATCATTATCCCTGTTTTTAGATTAGGAAATTAAGTGACAGAGATGTCAGATAGTGTGCACAAGGTAACAAAGCTAGTAAGCGGAAGGGTTAGTATTTGAATTTGGGCATCCTGATTCCAGAGCCTGTGGAGGGGGGGATGATGTAATTAGTATGTTCGTTAGAGCAGTGGTTTCTAAACCAGTAAGTGCATACTTCAGTGGATGTGCAAAACCATCCATGACCTGTGGGGAGAAAATCTATATATATTTGTATTTTTTTTCGTTTGTTTAAATGCATTATTTAATATATATATAAAGATGATAGCCAGGCGCAGTGGCTCATGCCTGTAATCCCAGCACTTTAGGAGACTGAGGCAGATTGCCTGAGGTCAGGAGTTTGAGACCAGTCTGGCCAACAGGGTGAAACCCTGTCTCTACTAAAAAAATGCAAAAAAATTAGCCGGGCATGATGGTGTGCGCCGGTAATCCCAGCTACTCAGGAGGCTAAGGCAGGGGAATTGCTTGAACCAGGGAGGTGGAAGTTGCAGTGAACCGAGGTCGCGCCGCTACACTCTGGCCTGGGAGACAGAGCAAGACTCCATCTCAAAAAAAAAAAGAAAAAAAAAAGTCCAGGCGCGGTGGTTCATGCCTGTAATCCCAGCACTTTGGGAAGCCGAGGCGGGCGGATCATGAGATCAGGAGTTCGAGATCAGCCTGGCCAACATGGTGAAACCCCATCTCTACTAAAGATACAAAAAAATAGCCGGGCGTGGTGGCACGCGCCTGTAATCCCAGCCACTTGGGAAGCTGAGGCAGGAGAATTGCTTGAACCTGGAAGGCAGAGGTTGCAGTGAGTTGAGATTGCGTCATTACATTCCAGCCTGCA